>NC_034184.2:88387074-88477074 GCF_002021735.2 Oncorhynchus kisutch
CCCCTCTCTCCCTCTCCTCTCCTCTCTCTCCTCTCTCCTCTCTCCCTCCCTCTCTCCTCTCTCCTCTCTCCTCTCCTCTTCCTCTCCTCTCTCTCCTCTCCTCTCCTCTCCTCTCCTCTCCTCTCCTCTCTCATCTCTCCCCTCTCCTCTCCAGCCGTCCCTTTGGATTCGGCTGCCCGCCGACACTCCGTAAAACTTGATTGTTGAAAACACTGCCATGCTGAGAATGATGAGTTAATGACAAAAAGAGAACATGGCGCTCACATGACTATATACAACTACAGAGTAAATGGTATTGGTACAGAGTAAATGGTATTGGTACAGAGTATATGGTATTGGTACAGAGTATATGGTATTGGTACAGAGGAAATGGTATTGGTACAGAGTATATGGTATTGGTACAGAGTATATGGTATTGGTACAGAGTAAATGGTATTCGTACAGAGTATATGGTATTGGTACAGAGTAAATGGTATTGGTACAGAGTATATGGTATTGGTACAGAGTAATTGGTATTGGTACAGAGTAATTGGTATTGTTACAGAGTAAATGGTATTGGTACAGAGTATATGGTATTGGTACAGAGTAAATTGGTATTGGTACAGAGTAAATGGTATTGGTACAGAGTATATGGTATTAGTACAAAGTATATGGTATTGGTACAGAGTATATGATATTGGTACAGAGTATATGGTATTGGTACAGAGTATATGGTATTGGTACAGAGTATATGGTATTGGTACAGAGTAAATGGTATTGGTACAGAGTAAATGGTATTGGTACAGAGTATATGGTATTCGTACAGAGTATATGGTATTGGTACAGAGTATATGGTATTGGTACAGAGTATTTGGTATTGGTACAGAGTATATGGTATTGGTACAGAGTAAATTGTATTGGTACAGAGTATATGGTATTGGTACAGAGTAAATTGTATTGGTACAGAGTATATGGTATTGGTACAGAGTATTTGGTATTGGTACAGAGTATATGGTATTGGTACAGAGTATTTGGTATTGGTACAGAGTATATGGTATTGGTACAGAGTATATGGTATTGGTACAGAGTATATGGTATTGGTACAGAGTATATGGTATTGGTACAGAGTAAATGGTATTGGTACAGAGTAAATGGTATTGGTACAGAGTATATGGTATTGGTACAGAGTATATGGTATTGGTACAGAGTAAATGGTATTGGGACAGAGTAAATGGTATTGGTACAGAGTATATGGTATTCGTACAGAGTATATGGTATTGGTACAGAGTATATGATATTGGTACAGAGTATATGGTATTGGTACAGAGTATATGGTATTGGTACAGAGTATATGGTATTCGTACAGAGTATATGATATTGGTACAGAGTATATGGTATTGGTACAGAGTATATGGTATTGGTACAGAGTATATGGTATTGGTACAGAGTAAATTGTATTGGTACAGAGTAAATTGTATTGGTACAGAGTATATGGTATTGGTACAGAGTAAATGGTATTGGTACAGAGTAAATGGTATTGGTACAGAGTATATGGTATTGGTACAGAGTAAATTGTATTGGTACAGAGTAAATTGTATTGGTACAGAGTAAATTGTATTGGTACAGAGTAAATTGTATTGGTACAGAGTAAATTGTATTGGTACAGAGTATATGGTATTGGTACAGAGTAAATTGTATTGGTACAGAGTAAATTGTATTGGTACAGAGTAAATTGTATTGGTACAGAGTAAATTGTATTGGTACAGAGTATAGTAAATATGTTTTTACAGATTATATTTATTTGCCAGATGTAATACTTTGTGTAAAATAAAACATATTGCACACAACAAAATGTAATCATTATATATTTGTATCAAATCAATATTTACCTCTTGTTACCGAAACGTCGCTGGTCAAAGATCCTCGTCATTCAATCACATCAATAACATGTGGTTCATTCTGTGATATTCCTCAGTCACATACTGATTCATACGCTGTTCTCTGGGATTCGTGTGGTATTTTACTCCTCATTTCTAACTGTTTTGTTACAGCTGAAGTATTATAAAATAATTAGTTTTAAGATGGTCGATTGGAACGTTTTAAAATTCTAAATAGCTTTGATTGTATATGACATTAAATGTAATACAATACTTATTAGAACAACTCATTTTAATGTTATGAAAATTAAATATGGAAAAGAAATATAAAAGAAACCACATTCTGTTGCATTTAATAAAAATTGGTTGTTTTTATTTATTTATTTATTCATTTTACCTTTATTTAAGTAGGCAAGTCAGTTAAAATAACAAATTCTTATTTTCAATGACGGCCTAGGAACAGTGGGTTAACAGCCTGTTCAGGGGCAGAACGACAGACTTTTACCTTGTCAGCTCAGGGATTAGATCCTGCAACCTTTCGGTTACTAGTCCAATGCTCTAACCACTAGTCTACCTGCTGCCTCTACACTCTAACCACTAGTCTACCTGACCCCTCTACACTCTAACCACTAGTCTACCTGCCTCCTCTACACTCTAACCACTAGTCTACCTGCTGCCTCTACACTCTAACCACTAGTCTACCTGCTGCCTCTACACTCTAACCACTAGTCTACCCTGCCGCCTCTACACTCTAACCACTAGGCTACCTGCCGCTTCTACACTCTAACCACTAGGCTACCTGACCCCTCTACACTCTAACCACTAGTCTACCTGCCTCCTCTACACTCTAACCACTGGTCTACCTGCCGCCTCTACACTCTAACCACTAGTCTACCTGCCGCCTCTACACTCTAACCACTAGGCTACCTGCCGCTTCTACACTCTAACCACTAGGCTACCTGACCCCTCTACACTCTAACCACTAGTCTACCTGCCTCCTATACACTCTAACCACTAGGCTACCTGACCCCTCTACACTCTAACCACTAGGCCACCTGACCCCTCTACACTCTAACAATATGAATGACCCTGGAAGATACCTAGCCTGGTTAATAGTATGAATGACCCTGGAAGGTACCTAGCCTGGTTAATAGTATGAATGACCCTGGAAGGTACCTAGCCTGGTTAATAGTATGAATGACCCTGGAAGGTACCTAGCCTGGTTAATAGTATGAATGACCCTGGAAGGTACCTAGCCTGGTTAATAGTATGAATGACCCTGGAAGGTACCTAGCCTTGTTAATAGTATGAATGACCCTGGAAGGTACCTAGCCTGGTTAATAGTATGAATGACCCTGGAAGGTACCTAGCCTTGTTAATAGTATGAATGACCCTGGAAGGTACCTAGCCTCTTGGAGCCAGTGGGCAGATTACTTCGGTCATCGTCCTATTCCACTTCACATCACCGGTAAAACAGACCAGTGAAAGCAGTGATTCGGCTGACTAGCAAATTGCAATTGCTCTTAATAAAGACTCCGTCCATAAGTGAAACCAGAACACGCGTGTTTGTGTAGAGCACAGGAGGCTGTTGAGAGGAAGACGGCTCGTAATAATGTCTGAAATGGAGTGAACGGAATTATCAACTACTTTGAAACCATGTGTCTGACGCGTTCGATACCATTCCATACAACTCCATTCCAGTCATCGCTATGAGCCCGTCTTCCCTCAATTAGTGAGCCACTGGCAGCCAGTGTTGTGTAGTAATCATCTGGAAGTACGAGCGATACCGTCTCTGTGTAATGTACTACAAGACAACAGCGGTTTAACGAACGTAAACAGTGTTAAAGACTGTCCAGGGCTGGCTAGATTATCTTTGAGTATTTCTTAGTGTTGTCGCGTTATTAAGAATGAACCAGGAAGCACGTGTTTGGTTGAACGATGTAGAGCATGTGTCGTACGACTAATACAACTTGAAACTTGTAAGAGAATACGCAAGTACTATGGCTATTCAGAGAGATGTAGTAAGGCTCTAGCCCTGTGTATATGTGTAGTAAGGCTCTAGATTCAGAGAGAAGCCATTAGTACAATGGTCTTCTGTGCTGCGTTCTACTGGTCTCTCTCTCACACTGTAGAGTCCTCTCCTCACAGTTGGAGAGACAGGGGTCAGTGACTGGTCGATCCCAGATGGGCTCTTTACAGCAGCACTTCTTCTAAACACACACACACACACACACACACACACACACACACACACACACACACTGGAGGCATTAATGTCTTTTTCCACTCTGGGTTAAGATGGTGTTGTAGCTGCTTTGTCCCACAGACAGCCTTCACAGAGCTGTCTTTGTCCCTCAGACAGACTTCACAGAGCTGTCTTTGTCCCTCAGACAGACTTCACAGAGCTGTCTTTGTCCCTCAGACACCCTTCACAGAGCTGTCTTTGTCCCTCAGACAGACTTCACAGAGCTGTCTTTGTCCCTCAGACAGACTTCACAGAGCTGTCTTTGTCCCTCAGACAGACTTCACAGAGCTGTCTTTGTCCCCCAGACAGACTTCACAGAGCTGTCTTTGTCCCTCAGACAGACTTCACAGAGCTGTCTTTGTCCCTCAGACAGACTTCACAGAGCTGTCTTTGTCCCTCAGACAGACTTCACAGACCTGTCTTTATGGGGTTATATAACCTCTTGATACTACCCATCCCGGATCCGGGATCGTGACTACAGGCTCAGCTCATTACCATAATGCAAAATGCGAAAAAATATATGATTGAGCATAGCTGTGTCACGTTGTTCGTTAGCTGTGATCTGGGTTCCACATCTTTTTATTTCTACAGCAAAACAAAAAAAATAAATCTCAAAACGAAACGTGAAGCCAACAATAGTGCTCACAGGCAACTATACACAGTCAAGATCCCACAAAGCACAAAGGGGAAATGGCTGCCTAAATATGAGCCCCAATCAGAGACAACGACAAACAGCTGCCTCTGATTGGGGACCGTACCTGGCCAACATAAAACCATAATCACCTAGATGACCCACCCTAGTCACACCCCGACATAACCAACATAGAGAATAAAAAGCTCTCTATGGTCAGGGCGTAACAATTGCTCTGTTCAAGTAGAGTGGGATTTTGCTGTGATCTGATAGGGGTGTCAGTGGGCTGACTGAACGCTCTGAGAGATTCTCGGTTGAGGTCAGTGATATAGTAGTATACAGTACTACTGACAATGGATATGCTATAGGTGTACCTACCATAGGAGTCCCCTCGAAACCTACCATTGACTATGTACATACCAGCATGCGACAGAGCTGCAGGAGTTATGACCCATTTTTGTTGGTTATGTTGTCATAGTTGTGCCTAGGGGGGCATATGGGGAGGGAATGCTGTCACCTCCAGGTAGGTGTTTGTCCCCCTGTGTGCTGAGAGTGTCAGGTTCTTGTCCGGTTCTGGAATTTAGGTCGCCACAGACTAGTACATGTCCTTGGGACTGGAAATGATTGATTTCCCCCTCCAGGATGGAGAAGCTGTCTTCATTAAAGTATGGGGATTCTAGTGGGGGGATATAGGTAGCACACAGGAAGACATTGTTCTCTGTTAAAGATCATTTCCTTTTGAATTTCTAGCCAAATGTAAAATGTTCCTGTTTGGATTAATTTAAAGGAGTGAGTTAGGTCTGCACTATACCAAATTAGCATACCCCCTGAGTCCCTTCCCTGTAGTGTGGTGGATGGGACTACCAGCTCTCTGTAACCTAGAGGGCAACCAGTGGGTCCGTCTCCTCTATACCACCCACCTGGTAGTGTGGTGGATGGGACTACCAGCTCTCTGTAACCTAGAGGATAACCAGTGGGTCCGTCTCCTCTATACCACCCACCTGGTTGTGTGGTGGATGGGACTACCAGCTCTCTGTAACCTAGAGGATAACCAGTGGGTCCGTCTCCTCTATACCACCCACCTGGTAGTGTGGTGGATGGGACTACCAGCTCTCTGTAACCTAGAGGACAACCAGTGGGCCAATCTCCTCTATACCACCCACCTGGTAGTGTGGTGGATGGGACTCCCAGCTCTCTGTAACCTAGAGGATAACCAGTGGGTTCATCTCCTCTATACCACCCACCTGGTAGTGTGGTGGATGGGACTACCAGCTCTCTGTAACCTAGAGGGCAACCAGTGGATCCATCTCCTCTATACCACCCACCTGGTAGTGTGGTGGACGGGACTACCAGCTCTCTGTAACCTAGAGGACAACCAGTGGGTTCATCTCCTCTATACCACCCACCTGGTAGTGTGGTGGATGGGACTCCCAGCTCTCTGTAACCTAGAGGGCAACCAGTGGGTCAATCTCCTCTATACCACCCACCTGGTAGTGTGGTGGATGGGACTCCCAGCTCTCTGTAACCTAGAGGGCAACCAGTGGGTCAATCTCCTCTATACCACCCACCTGGTAGTGTGGTGGATGGGACTCCCAGCTCTCTGTAACCTAGAGGGCAACCAGGGGGTCCGTCTCCTCTATACCACCCACCTGGTAGTGTGGTGGATGGGACTCCCAGCTCTCTGTAACCTAGAGGATAACCAGTGGGTTCATCTCCTCTATACCACCCACCTGGTAGTGTGGTGGATGGGACTACCAGCTCTCTATAACCTAGAGGATAACCAGTGGGTTCATCTCCTCTATACCACCCACCTGGTAGTGTGGTGGATGGGACTACCAGCTCTCTATAACCTAGAGGGCAACCAGTGGGTCAATCTCCTCTATACCACCCACCTGGTAGTGTGGTGGATGGGACTACCAGCTCTCTATAACCTAGAGGATAACCAGTGGGTTCATCTCCTCTATACCACCCACCTGGTAGTGTGGTGGATGGGACTACCAGCTCTCTATAACCTAGAGGGCAACCAGTGGGTCCGTCTCCTCTATACCACCCACCTGGTAGTGTGGTGGATGGGACTACCAGCTCTCTGTAACCTAGAGGACAACCAGTGGGTCCGTCTCCTCTATACCACCCACCTGGTAGTGTGGTGGATGGGACTACCAGCTCTCTGTAACCTAGAGGACAACCAGTGGGTCCGTCTCCTCTATACCACCCACCTGGTAGTGTGGTGGATGGGACTCCCAGCTCTCTGTAACCTAGAGGATAACCAGTGGGTTCATCTCCTCTATACCACCCACCTGGTAGTGTGGTGGATGGGACTACCAGCTCTCTATAACCTAGAGGATAACCAGTGGGTTCATCTCCTCTATACCACCCACCTGGTAGTGTGGTGGATGGGACTACCAGCTCTCTTTAACCTAGAGGGCAACCAGTGGGTCCGTCTCCTCTATACCACCCACCTGGTAGTGTGGTGGATGGGACTACCAGCTCTCTGTAACCTAGAGGACAACCAGTGGGTCCGTCTCCTCTATACCACCCACCTGGTAGTGTGGTGGATGGGACTACCAGCTCTCTGTAACCTAGAGGACAACCAGTGGGTCCGTCTCCTCTATACCACCCACCTGGTAGTGTGGTGGATGGGACTACCAGCTCTCTGTAACCTAGAGGACAACCAGTGGGTCCGTCTCCTCTATACCATTTTTCTTGTAGGATGACAATTTCTAAATTTCCGATTTCCTTGACAAAGTCCAGGTTCCTGCTCTTTAGGCCAAAGGCAGATGACCTCAGGCCTTGGATATCCCAGGATGAGATAGTGAAGGCTTTGTGTTCCATAAAGTGTCCAATGTTGTTGGTCGTGTGGTTTGGCATGAGACCAGTAAGTGTGAGCAGAGCCTGCTGAGCATCTGGTACTTGGGCGAGTGTAAGAGTGGGGGTTGGGTCTGTATGCCCGCTCACGGCCTGGGCTTATGTGTGACTTCCATGTTGAGGCTCTCTTTGCGGGGTTGGGGGGCATGGGGTGGGCAAGAGGGGCATAGGTCTGATCTGAGGTGGTCTAAATCTCTCTCTCTCTCTCTCTCTCTCTCTCTCTCTCTCTCTCTCTCCGTCTCTCTCTCTCTGTGTCACCCTCGTCACTGCAACCTGATCTTGTATCCTTCTCTAAAAGCATTGACATAGAGGACAACTACTGAGTTCAGATTAGAGTCATATGCTTCCTCCTGGGTGTTGATCTGAAAAAATGGGTCACAGATCCGATCAGGCAGTAATGTTAAAAAAACATAACTTGTTACTCATGATCATGACAGTGTTCACGGCTATTACTGACTGACAGACTGTTCCAACATGGTGGAACAGAGGCCCGTTTATACCTGCTTCTAACATAATGGAACAGAAGCCCCGTTTATACCTGCTTCTAACATAATGGAACAGAAGCCCCATTTATACCTGCTTCTAACATAATGGAACAGAAGCCCCATTTATACCTGCTTCCAACATGGTGGAACAGAAGCCCCGTTTATACCTGCTTCTAACATAATGGAACAGAAGCCCCGTTTACACCAGTTTCTAACATAATGGAAGAGAAGCCCCGTTTATACCTGCTTCTAACATAATGGAACAGAAGCCCCGTTTACACCAGTTTCTAACATAATGGAAGAGAAGCCCCGTTTATACCTGCTTCTAACATAATGGAACAGAAGCCCCGTTTACACCAGTTTCTAACATAATGGAAGAGAAGCCCCGTTTATACCTGCTTCTAACATAATGGAAGAGAAGCCCCGTTTACACCAGTTTCTAACATAATGGAAGAGAAGCCCCGTTTATACCTGCTTCTAACATAATGGAACAGAAGCCCCATTTACACTTGGTTCTAACATGATGGAAGAGAAGCCCCGTGTACAACTGGTTCGAACATGATATCAGGGTCTGATGGTCCCCTGTACCTTTATATCAGGGTCTGATGAGGTCTGATGGTCCCTGTACCTTTATATCAGGGTCTGATGGTCCCCTGTGCCTTGGTATCAGGGGCTGATGGTCCCTGTACCTTTATATTAGGGTATAATGAGGTCTGATGGTCCCTGTACCTTTATATCAGGGTCTGATGGTCCCCTGTACCTTTATATCAGGGTCTGATGGTCCCGGTACCTTTATATCAGGGTCTGATGGTCCCCTGTACCTTTATATCAGGGTCTGATGGTCCCCTGTACCTTTATATCAGGGTCTGATGGTCCCGGTACCTTTATATCAGGGTCTGATTGTCCCGGTACCTTTATATCAGGGTCTGATGGTCCCCTGTATCTTTTTATCAGGGTATAATGAGGTCTGATGTCCCTGTACCTTTATATCAGCGGTCTGAAGGTCCCTGTACCTGTACATCATTGTCTACTGTTCCCCGGTACCTTTATATCAGGGTCTGATGGTCCCCTGTACCTTTATATCAGGGTATAATGATGTCTGATGGTCCCTGTACCTATATATCAGGGTCTGATGGTCCCCTGTACCTTTATATCAGGGTATAATGATGTCTGATGGTCCCTGTACCTATATATCAGGGTCTGATGGTCCCCTGTACCTATATATCAGGGTCTGATGGTCCATGTACCTTTATATAAGGGTCCCATGGTCCCTGTACCTTTATATAAGGGTATAATGAGGTCTGATGGTCCCTGTACCTATATATCAGGGTCTGATGGTCCCTGTACCTTTATATCAGGGTCTGATGGTCCCTGTACTTTTATATAATGGTCTGATGGTCCCTGTACCTTTGTATCAGGGTCTACTGTTCCCCTGTACCTTTATATCAGGGTCTGATGGTCCCTGTACCTTTATATCAGGGTCTGATTGTCCCTGTACCTTTATATCAGGGTCTGATTGTCCCTGTACCTTTATATCAGGGTCTGATGGTCCCTGCACCTTTATATCAGGGTCTGATGGTCCCCTGTACCTTTATATAAGGGTCTGATGGTCCCTGTACCTTTATATCAGGGTCTGATGGTCCCTGTACCTTTATGTCAGGGTCTGATGGTCCCTGTACCTTTATATCAGGGTCTGATGGTCCCCTGTACCTTTATATCAGGGTCTGATGGTCACTGTACCTTTATATCAGGGTATAATGAGGTCTGATGGTCCCTGTACCTATATTTCAGGGTCTGATCGTCCCCTGTACATTTATATCAGGGTCTGATTGTCCCCTGTACATTTATATCATGGTCTGATGGTCCCTGTAGCTTAATATCAGGGTCTGATTGTCCCTGTACGTTTATATGAGGGTCTAATGTTCCCCTGTACCTTTATATCAGGGTATAAATAACTGTAGTATGAGGGCCAACTGTAGCAGAGGGGCCGGCTGTAGTATGGGGGACAACTGTAGTATGAGGGCCAACTATAGTATTAGGGCCAACTGTAGTATGAGGGCCAACTGTAGTATGAGGGCCAACTGTAGTATGAGGGCCAACTGTAATATGAGGGCCAACTGTAGTATGAGGGCCAACTGCAGTATGAGGGCCAACTGTAGTATTAGGGCCAACTGTAGAATTAGGGCCAACTGTAGTATGAGGGCCAACTGCAGTATGAGGGCCAACTGTAGTATGAGGGCCAACTGTAGTATTATGGCCAACTGTAGTATGAGGGCCAATTGTAGTGTCAGGGCCAACTGTAGTATGAGGGCCTACTGGAATATGCGGGCCAACTATAGTATTAGGGCCATCTGTAGTATCAGGGCCAACTGTAGTATGAGGGCCAACTATAGTATGAGGGCCAACTATAGTATCAGGGCCAACTGGAATATGAGGGCCAACTGGAATATGAGGGCCAACTATATTATGAGTGCCAACTATAGTATGAGGGCCAACTGTAGTATGAGGGCCAACTGTAGTATGAGGGCCAACTGTAGTATGAGGGCCAACTGTAGTATGAGGGCCAACTGGCATATGAGGGCCAACTGGAATATGAGGGCCAACTGTAGTATGAGGGCCAACTGTAGTATGAGGGCCAACTGTAGTATGAGGGCCAACTGCAGTATGAGGGCGAACTGTAGTATGAGGGCCAACTGTAGTATGAGGGCCAACTGTAATATGAGGGCCAACTGTAATATGAGGGCACACTGTAGTATGAGGGCCAACTGTAGTATGAGGGCCAACTGTAATATGAGGGCCAACTGTAGTATTAGGGCACACTGTAGTATGAGGGCCAACTGTAGTATGAGGGCCAACTGTAGTATGACTACCTGGACTACCTGGACTAGATGGACTAGATGGACTAGCTGGACTACCTGGACTAGATGGACTACCTGGACTAGATGGACTACCTGGACTAGATGGACTAGATGGACTGCCTGGACTAGATGGACTACCTGGACTAGATGGACTAGATGGGCTACCTGGACTAGATGGACTAGATGTACTACCTGGACTAGATGGACTAGATGTACTACCTGGACTACCTGGACTAGATGGACTAGATGGGCTAGATGTACTACCTGGACTAGATGTACTACCTGGACTAGATGAACTAGATGGGCTAGATTGACTTACTTTTAAACATGGCTTCCTCAAGAAAACACATCTCAGAAGAGACCACCAGTTCATCAGTATGATTGAAATTACTTTGGCAGTCCATTAAGCAGTTCCCAAATTACTTTGGCAGTCCATTAAGCAGTTTACTGTGCTACACACACACACACACACACACACACACACACACACACACACACACACACACACACACGCACACAAACATGCACACAAACACGCGCGCGCACACACACACACACACACACACACACACACACACACACACACACACACACACACACACACACACACACACACACACACACACACACACTCACAATACTACTTCCTCCAAAACTGGATTTCACAACCAACAGCTTTGAACATCACCTAATCAGATGATTACTACAGCAGTTTGAACATCACCTAATCAGATGATTACTACAGCAGTTTATATTGTAGTTTAATGTTGTACTGTGATCTCCGTTTCAATATGCAGCCTGATGCCTTTATTTTCATGTCTCTTCATATCACGATGAAGTGAATGAGCGCGATCGCTAAAATGTTGTTTTGTTTTAATGACTCCATCTGTTCAAATCAGGCAACACACACACACACATTAAGAAACGATATTGCAATTATATGTTGATTAAATTCCAATTTGCCATAGGGTGTATAGTGGCCTTCCTTCTCCTTCACACACTGTAGTAGTCTTGATGTGGTCAACCACCTCTGTTTAGTATCTGCTGCTTTGGTGATTGAAGACATTACATGGAGAGTTAAAATGGGATATCATCTGAAGATGAGGCTTGGCCACAATACCCCAAAGCTCCTGTCTGACTGTGAGAGAAGAAGAGCTACAGCTCCTGTCTGACTGTGAGAGAAGAAGAGGTACAGCTCCTGTCTGACTGTGAGAGAAGAAGAGGTACAGCTCCTGTCTGACTGTGAGAGAAGAAGAGGTACAGCTCCTGTCTGACTGTGAGAGAAGAAGAGGTACAGCTCCTGTCTGACTGTGAGAGAAGAAGAGGTACAGCTCCTGTCTGACTGTGAGAGAAGAAGAGGTACAGCTCCTGTCTGACTGTGAGAGAAGAAGAGGTACAGCTCCTGTCTGACTGTGAGAGAAGAAGAGGTACAGCTCCTGTCTGACTGTGAGAGAAGAAGAGGTACAGCTCCTGTCTGACTGTGAGAGAAGAAGAGGTACAGCTCCTGTCTGACTGTGAGAGAAGAAGAGGTACAGCTCCTGTCTGACTGTGAGAGAAGAAGAGGTACAGCTCCTGTCTGACTGTGAGAGAAGAAGAGGTACAGCTCCTGTCTGACTGTGAGAGAAGAAGAGGTACAGCTCCTGTCTGACTGTGAGAGAAGAAGAGGTACAGCTCCTGTCTGACTGTGAGAGAAGAAGAGGTACAGCTCCTGTCTGACTGTGAGAGAAGAAGAGGTACAGCTCCTGTCTGACTGTGAGAGAAGAAGAGGTACAGCTCCTGTCTGACTGTGAGAGAAGAAGAGCTACAGCTCCTGTCTGACTGTGAGAGAAGAAGAGCTACAGCTCCTGTCTGACTGTGAGAGAAGAAGAGGTACAGCTCCTGTCTGACTGTGAGAGAAGAAGAGCTACAGCTCCTGTCTGACTGTGAGAGAAGAAGAGGTACAGCTCCTGTCTGACTGTGAGAGAAGAAGAGGTACAGCTCCTGTCTGACTGTGAGGGAAGAAGAGGTACAGCTCCTGTCTGACTGTGAGAGAAGAAGAGGTACAGCTCCTGTCTGACTGTGAGAGAAGAAGAGGTACAGCTCCTGTCTGACTGTGAGAGAAGAAGAGGTACAGCTCCTGTCTGACTGTGAGAGAAGAAGAGGTACAGCTGTCTGACTGTGAGAGAAGAAGAGGTACAGCTCCTGTCTGACTGTGAGAGAAGAAGAGGTACAGCTCCTGTCTGACTGTGAGAGAAGAAGAGGTACAGCTCCTGTCTGACTGTGAGAGAAGAAGAGGTACAGCTCCTGTCTGACTGTGAGAGAAGAAGAGGTACAGCTGTCTGACTGTGAGAGAAGAAGAGGTACAGCTCCTGTCTGACTGTGAGAGAAGAAGAAGTGGAGCTGACAAGAAGGTGACCTTATTACTGATTCATGTTTTTGCTATTTATGACCTTGTTTGTGACTGCATCTCTCGTCTGATGCTGGTGTCTGACGCTGGCGTCTGGTAATGGCGTCTGGTGTCTGATGATGGTGTCTGGTGTCTGATGATGGTGTCTGGTGTCTGATGATGGTGTCTGGTGTCTGGTGTCTGATGATGGTGCCTGGTGTCTGATGATGATGTCTGGTGTCTGATGATGGTGTTTGGCGTCTGATGATGGCGTCTGGAGTCTGATGATGGCGTCTGGCGTCTGGTAATGGTGTCTGGTGTCTGATGATGGTGTCTGGTGTCTGATGATGGTGTCTGGTGTCTGGTGTCTGATGATGGCGTCTGGCGTCTGATGATGGCGTCTGGCGTCTGATGATGGTGTCTGGCGTCTGATGATGGCGTCTGGAGTCTGATGATGGTGTTTGGCGTCAGATGATGGTGTCTGGCATCTGATGCTGCCCTCTGATGTTTGGTGTCTGGTTTCTGGTTTCTGGTTTCTGGTTTCTGGTTTCTGGCATCTCTTCTGTCCCCCCCCCCCCCCCCCCCCCCCCCCCCCCAGGTGAGTATTTTTCCAAGGCTCTAGGATCATAACAAGGTTCAGCTCATCCCAGTCTACAAACAGCATCTTGCAGTGAGAGAAGGTGGAGATTAAAAGCTGGACTCCTGAAGCGACTTAAGAACTCCAGGACTGTTTTGAGTCCGCTGGCTGGGTGGCCCTGACGACCAGCGCTGACGACCAGCGCTGACGACCTGGAAGAGGCAGAGGATACCGTGTCTGAGTTGTTTCTGTAAGTCAGCGTCTTCTCCAATAATAAAGTGGGAGTAACTCTCAAAAGAAGAGAGGGAAAAGAGCTCCACAACCAGACGAAACAGTGTTTACAAATCAAGTGTCGGTAAACAGGAAACATATTCAGAGGCAACTCAGAAGCAACATGAAGGAGCTTAGAAAGACACATTAGAAAAACATGGACAGTTGGAAAACTTGGGCTGCAAAACCAGCACAAATAAGACATACGTAGTATGACTATCGAAAATGACCTTGCTTTCGCAACTCATTTGAACAGTTCCTATTGTAGGTTTGACATGTGTGATTTCACGTCGCAGCAGAAAGGGGCCTTGGACAGTATAGACAGCATGCCAGCTGTTGATATACAGATCTCTGTGAATGATGTCAAGCAATAATTTTACCATGTCAAACCAGGAAATACTGTCAACGTGTCAAACCAGGAAATACTGTCAACGTGTCAAACCAGGAAATACTGTCAATGTGTCACACCAGGAAATACTGTCAACGTGTCAAACCAGGAAATACTGTCAATGTGTCAAACCAGGAAATACTGTCAATGTGTCAAACCAGGAAATACTGTCAACGTGTCAAACCAGGAAATACTGTCAATGTGTCAAACCAGGAAATACTGTCAATGTGTCAAACCAGGAAATACTGTCAACGTGTCAAACCAGGAAATACTGTCAACGTGTCAAACCAGGAAATACTGTCAACGTGTCAACCGACGGGAAAGTCATATGG
This sequence comes from Oncorhynchus kisutch, assembly GCF_002021735.2. Lineage (NCBI taxonomy): Eukaryota > Metazoa > Chordata > Actinopteri > Salmoniformes > Salmonidae > Oncorhynchus > Oncorhynchus kisutch. The sequence continues at coordinate 88,401,947 of NC_034184.2, forward strand.
TTCAGATGGAGTCAGCAGCAAGGCACTTCAGGCCATGATCAGACCTGCTGGCTTCACCATTCCTTCCCTTCACCATGATCAGACCTGCTGGCTTCACCATTCCTTCCCTTCACCATGATCAGACCTGCTGGCTTCACCATTCCTTCCCTTCACCATGATCAGACCTGCTGGCTTCACCATTCCTTCCCTTCACCATGATCAGACCTGCTGGCTTCACCATTCCTTCCCTTCACCATGATCAGACCTGCTGGTTTCACCATTCCTTCCCTTCACCATGATCAGACCTGCTGGCTTCACCATTCCTTCCCTTCACAATGGTCAGACCTGCTGGCTTCACCACTCCTTCCCTTCACCATGATCAGACCTGCTGGCTTCACCATTCCTTCCCTTCACCATGATCAGACCTGCTGGCTTCACACCATTCCTTCCCTTCACCATGATCAGACCTGCTGGCTTCACCATTCCTTCCCTTCACCATCAGTCCAAGGCCTGTGTCACAAATAGCACCCTATTCCTTACATAGCCCTGATTCAAAGTAGAGCCCTGATTCAAAGTAGAGCCCTGATTCAAAGTAGAGCCCTGATTCAAAGTTGAGCCCTGATTCAAAGTTGAGCCCTGATTCAAAGTAGATCCCTGATTCAAAGTAGAGCACTGATTCAAAGGAGAGCCCTGATTCAAAGGAGAGCTCAAAGTAGAGCCCCGATTCAAAGTAGAGCCCCGATTCAAAGTAGAGCCCTGATTCAAAGTAGAGCCCCGATTCAAAGTAGAGCCCTGATTCAAAGTTGAGCCCTGATTCAAAGTAGAGCCCTGATTCAAAGTAGAGCCCTGATTCAAAGTAGAGCCCTGATTCAAAGTAGAGCCCCGATTGAAAGTAGATTCCTGGTCAAAAGTACAGCCCTGGTCCAAATTAGTGCACTAAATAGTGTAATATTTGGAACGCAGACCCAAGTCTCCCTGTATGACCACAGGAAAGAAACATTTCCTGTCTCATGTCTCAAGAACTACAGTACATGCATTAACCCTAACGTTAATCACTGTTGCTCAGAACAAAAGTCAAGCTGTGGAATTCTGTGACGGAAATGGTTATAATTGCCCCTGACTACGGGGATTCATATTTCTCCCTGCTTAATCACCAGTGACTTTATATTTAAATATACAATTTGCAGGGTTTTAAAGTGTCTTAATCAGGACCATTAATTTTTAATATCTAACATTTAAAGTGGCTGGGGACCAAGGCCTACAACCTTTTACTGTGTGGCTGGTAACAGGAAGCAGGAAGAGAATGTCAGGTATGTATTATGCATGACACTGTGCTGACAGAATCCAGTTTTGCTACGACAGAACCTTTACACTACGACAGTAAACGGTAATGGTGCTTGTCTCAGAGGAGGAAACAATCAGGCCTCAACTCTTAAATCAAGCAGTTAAATATGAGCCTAAATGTCGATCCCAGGCAGTTAAATATGAGCCTAAATGTCGATCCCAGGCAGTTAAATATGAGCCTAAATGTCGATCCCAGGCAGTTAAATATGAGCCTAAATGTCGATCCCAGGCAGTTAAATATGAGCATAAATGTCGATCCCAGGCAGTTAAATATGAGCCTAAATGTCGATCCCAGGCAGTTAAATATGAGCCTAAATGTCGATCCCAGGCAGTTAAATATGAGCCTAAAGGTCGATCCCAAGCCGTTAGATATGAGCCTAAAGGTCGATCCCAAGCCGTTAGATATGAGCCTAAAGGTCGATCCCAAGCAGTTAAATATGAGCCTAAAGGTCAATCCCAGGCAGTTAGATATGAGCCTAAAGGTCGATCCCAGGCAGTTAGATATGAGCCTAAAGGTCGATCCCAGGCAGTTAGATATGAGCCTAAAGGTCGATCCCAGGCAGTTAGATATGAGCCTAAAGGTCGATCCCAAGCAGTTAGATATGAGCCTAAAGGTCGATCCCAGGCAGTTAGATATGAGCCTAAAGGTCGATCCCAGGCAGTTAGATATGAGCCTAAAGGTCGATCCCAAGCCGTTAGATATGAGCCTAAAGGTGAATCCCAAGCCGTTAGATATGAGCCTAAAGGTCGATCCCAAGCGGTTAGATATGAGCCTAAAGGTCGATCCCAGGCAGTTAAATATGAGCCTAAAGGTCGATCCCAAGCCGTTAGACATGAGCCTAAAGGTCGATCCCAAGCCGTTAGATATGAGCCTAAAGGTCGATCTCAAGCCGTTAGATATGAGCCTAAAGGTCGATCTCAAGCCGTTAGATATGAGCCTAAAGGTCGATCCCAAGCCGTTAGATATGAGCCTAAAGGTCGATCCCAAGCCGTTAGATATGAGCCTAAAGGTCGATCCCAAGCCGTTAGATATGAGCCTAAAGGTCAATCCCAAGCAGTTAGATATGAGCCTAAAGGTCGATCCCAAGCCGTTAGATATGAGCCTAAAGGTCGATCCCAGGCAGTTAGATATGAGCCTAAAGGTCGATCCCAGTCAGTTAGACATGAGCCTAAAGGTCGATCCCAAGCCGTTAGATATGAGCCTAAAGGTCGATCCCAAGCCGTTAGACATGAGCCTAAAGGTCGATCCCAGGCAGTTAGACATGAGCCTAAAGGTCGATCCCAAGCCGTTAGATATGAGCCTAAAGGTTGAATCATGTAGACCTACAGGTGAACTTCTAAACAAAGGGATCAGCTTGGCTGTTCGATGCCGTTGCATCTTTAAAAGGTGTTGGGTTTGTAGACACTGAATAATATCTCGTCCTAATAATACATGCTAATAGAGAGGTTAATATGAAGCTTTACAAACACTCACAGGCTTTCTAGACTTCAGATCAATGGATCTATGGAGAAGAAAGAATATTACAGATTCAACTGAGAAGATTATTTTTTTTCCACCTTGTCCTCTCCCCTCTCCACCTTGTCCTCTCCCCTCTCCCATCTCCCCTCTCCCCTCTCCCCTCTCCCCTCTCCACCTTGTCCTCTCCCAACTCCCCTCTCCCCTCTCTCCTCTATCCTCTCCCCTCTCCCCTCTCCCCTCTCCACCTTGTCCTCTCCCCTCTCCCATCTCCCCTCTCCCCTCTATCCTCTCCCCTCTCCCATCTCCCCTCTCCACCTTGTCCTCTCCCAACTCCCCTCTCCCCTCTCCCCTCTCCCCTCTCCACCTTGTCCTCCCCCCTCTCCCATCTCCCCTCTCCCCTCTATCCTCTCCCCTCTCCCATCTCCCCTCTCCACCTTGTCCTCTCCCAACTCCCCTCTCCCCTCTCCCCTCTATCCTCTCCCCTCTCCACCTTGTCCTCTCCCCTCTCCCATCTCCCCTCTCGCCTCTCCCCTCTATCCTCTCCCCTCTCCGCCTTGTCCTCTCCCCTCTCCCATCTCCCCTCTCCACCTTGTCCTCTCCCAACTCCCCTCTCCCCTTTCCCCTCTATCCTCTCCCCTCTCCCATCTCCACCTTGTCCTCTCCCAACTCCACTCTCCACTGTCCCTTTCCCCTCTCCCTCTCCCCTCTATCCTCTCCCCTCTCCCCTCTCCCTCTCTCCTATATCCTCTTCACCCCATTCCTCTCCCTCTCCATTCTATCCTCTCCCCTCTATCCTCTCCCTCTCTCCTATATCCTCTCCCCTCTATCCTCTCCCTCTCCCCTCTATCCTCTCCCCTCTATCCTCTCCCTCTCTCCTATATCCTCTCCCCTCTATCCTCTCTCTCTCCCCTCTATCCTCTCCCCTCTATCCTCTCCCTCTCTCCTATATCCTCTCCCCTCTATCCTCTCCCTCTTCCCTCTATCCTCTCCCTCTATCCTCTCCCTCTCTCCTATATCCTCTCCCCTCTATCCTCTCCCAACTTCCCTCTCCCCTCTCCCCTCTCCACCTTGTCCTCTCCCAACTCCCCTCTCCACTGTCCCTTTACCCTCTCCCCTCTATCCTCTCCCCTCTATCCTCTCCCTCTCCCTTCTATCCTCTCCCCTCTATCCTCTCCCTCCCCCCTCTATCCTCTCCCTCTCTCCTATATCCTCTCCCCTCTATCCTCTCCCTCTCCCCTCTATCCTCTCCCCTCTATCCTCTCCCTCTCTCCTATATCTCTCCCCTCTCCCTCTTCCCTCTATCCTCTCCCCTCTATCCTCTCCCTCTCTCCTATATCCTCTCCCCTCTATCCTCTCCCTCTCTCCTATATCCTCTCCCCTCTATCCTCTCCCTCTCCCCTCTATCCTCTCCCCTCTATCCTCTCCCTCTCTCCTATATCCTCTCCCCTCTATCCTCTCCCTCTCCCCTCTATCATCTCCCCTCTATCCTCTCCCTCTCTCCTATATCCTCTCCCCTCTATCCTCTTCCTCTCTCCTATATCCTCTCCCCTCTATCCTCTCCCTCTCTCCTTTATCCTCTCCCCTCTATCCTCTCCCAACTCCCCTCTCCCCTCTCCCCTCTCCCCTCTCCCCTCTCCACCTTGTCCTCTCCCAACTCCCCTCTCCCCTCTCCCCTCTATCCTCTCCCCTCTCCACCTTGTCCTCTCCCAACTCCCAACTCCCCTCTCCACTGTCCTTTTCCCCTCTCACCTCTATCCTCTCCCCTCTATCCTCTCCCTCTCTCCTATATCCTCTCCCCTCTATCCTCTCCCTCTCCCTTCTATCCTCTCCCCTCTATCCTCTCCCTCTCCCCTCTATCCTCTCCCTCTCTCCTATATCCTCTCCCCTCTATCCTCTCCCCTCTATCCTCTCCCTCTCTCCTATATCCTCTCCCCTCTATCCTCTCCCTCTCCCCTCTATCCTCTCCCTCTCTCCTATATCCTCTCCCCTCTATCCTTTCCCTCTCCCCTCTATCCTCTCCCCTCTATCCTCTCCCCTCTCCCTTTGCCCCTCTCCAACTTGTCCTCTCCTCTCCCATCTCCTATTTTCCTCTCTCCTCTCCTCTCCTCTCCTCTCCTCTCCTCTCCTCTCCTCTCCTCTCCTCTCCTCTCCTCTCCTCTCCTCTCCTCTCCTCTCCTCTCCTCTCCTCTCCTCTCATCTCATCTCCTCTCCTCTCCTCTCCTCTCCCCCTCTCTCTTCTCCTCTCCTCTACCTCTCCTCTCCTCTCCTCTCCTCTCCTCTCCTCTCCTCTCCTCTCCTCTCCTCTCCTCTCCTCTCCTCTCCTCTCCTCTCCTCTCCTCTCCTCTCCTCTCCTCTCCTCTCCTCTCCTCTCCTCTCCTCTCCTCTCCTCTCCTCTCCTCCTCCTCTCCCTCCTCTCCTCTCCCTCCTCTCCTCTCCTCTCCTCTCCTCTCCTCTCCTCTCCTCTCCTCTCCTCTCCTCTCCTCTCCTCTCCTCTCCTCTCCTCTCCTCTCCTCTCCTCTCCTCTCCTCTCCCTCTCCCTCTCCCTCTCCCTCTCCCTCTCCTCTCCTCTCCCTCTCCCCTCTCCCTCTCCTCTCCTCTCCTCTCCTCTCCTCTCCTCTCCTCTCCTCTCCTCTCCTCTCCTCTCCTCTCCTCTCCCTCTCCCTCTCCCTCTCCCTCTCCCTCTCCTCTCCTCTCCTCTCCTCTCCTCTCCTCTCTGTCATGTGGTCATTAAGGATCCTTCAGAGACCATGGGCTGGTAACCCTTGGTAACCCTGATGTCCTGGCCTGCAGCCAATAGTTGCTTCTCAATCAGGCCACCTCTATCACTACCAGCTCTAATATGCCGAATCACCAGCTGGTTTCGGCCAGCCGCTGACAGGCTAAAAGACCAGACAAACTAACTCAACTAACTCAACTAACTAACTCACTCACTAACTCACTCACTCACTCACTCACTAACTAACTAACTAACTGCAGAGGATGGTGGCTATCCTTATTATATTGATAATATCATGTGATGGTGGCAAATAGCAATATATAACAGTACACTGCAGTCTCTCCTCTCTCCTCTCTCCTCTCTCTTCTCCACTCTCTCCTCTCTCCTCTCTCTTCTCCACTCTCTCCTCTCTCCTCTCTCCTCTCTTCTCTCTCTTCTCCACTCTCTCCTCTCTCCTCTCTCCTCTCTCCTCTCTTCTCTCTCTTCTCCACTCTCTCCTCTCTCCTCTCTTCTCTCTCTTCTCCACTCTCTCCTCTCTCTTCTATCACCATTCCGCTCTCCTCTCTAATCTCTCCGCTTTCCTCTCTCCTCTCTCCACTCTCCTCTCTCCTCTCTAATCTCTCCGCTTTCCTCTTTCCTCTCTAATCTCTCCTCTCTCTTCTCTCCTCTCTCCTCTCTAATCTCTCCACTCTCCTCTCTCCGCTCTCCTCTCTCCTCTCTCCTCTCTCCTCTCTCCTCTCTCCTCTCTACTCTCGACTATTTTCTGCTAACAAACCTATGTTCCTTGCCTTAACTCAATTATGCCAATAATGCCCCTGTAAAAAAAAGAAAAAGCCCCGGTAATCACAGGCCTTATTCAGACGTCCACAGTAAAACTCAGTAAAACTCGTAGGGTTTTAGGAGGAAGAGGAGGAGGAGGAAGTAGACAGAGGAGAGAGGAGATGGACCAACGTACTGTAATCAAAGAAAGTGAGATTCAGAGTTTTGGTGCTCCTGTTCAATCAGACACAGTTGATAAATACACTTTACACAGTGTGAGTCCTCCCCCTCTCTGGCTCTGCTCTGCCTTTTAAAACACTCTCCTCTTTTCTCCTACAGCCTTCTCCACTCAACAACCACCAACCACCCTCTTTCCATTATCTCACATTTCAGCCAGTCTAAGATGATGTCCTGAAACCCTCCTTTACGTCTTTTCCTGGATAGGACAGTGTGTCAGTAGATGATCGCCCAGAGTGGGGCTGGGAGGGAGAGGGCTTTGTGGGAAAGGGGGGGGGGGAGAAGGAGCAGAGGAGGAGGGAAGAAGAGGGGAGGAGGGGATAAGAGGGGAGGAGGGGAGGAGGGGAGGAGGAGGGGAGAAGAGGGGAGGAGGAGGGGAGGAGGGGATAAGAGGGGGGGAGGGGAGGAGGAGGGGAGAAGAGGGTAGGAAGAGGGGAGGAGGAGGGGAGAAGGGGAGGAGGAGGGGAGAAGGGGGGAGGAGGGGAGAAGAGGGGAGGTGGGGATAAGAGCGGAGGAGGGGATAAGGGGAGGAGGGGAGAAGAGGGGAGGAGGAGGGGAGAAGTAGGGTAGGAGGAGGCTAGGAGGAGGGGAGCAGGGGAGGAGGAGGGGAGGAGGACGGAAGAAGGAGGGGGTAGAAGAGGGGAGGAGGGGAGAAGAGGGGAAGAGGAAGGGAGAAGGAGGAGAGGAGGAGGAGAATAGGAGGAAGATGAGAGGAGAGGAGGAGAGGAAGAGGGGAGGAGGGGAGAAGGAGGGGAGAAGGAGGAGAGGAGGAGAGGAAGAGGGGAGGAAGAGGAGAGGAGAGAAGGGGAGGAGCAGAGTCCATTAGTATGTGGTACATTCTTCTTCTCTCTCTCTCTCTCTCTCGCCGTAATAAGGTGGTAATAAGGAAACATTGGAAAGAGGCTCTTTATTGGCAGGTGAGGAGAGAAGGGGTCGTGGGGGGGCAGACACGGCTTCTTGCCTCCTTAATCTCTCGTCTCGCCTCTCCAGCCCCCGTCGGTACCCTCCCACCCCCCGCTGGTGACCACATGCTACTGGTGAGGCCAAGAGGATGCCCCCCGAGGAGAATGTTACTCAGCGCTGTTTCATGGCGGCCGCTCTGCTCCGTGCCGTGGTGACTGATAAACAGTAAGTACACACTATCACAGGAAGTTCTCCCTCCTTCCTACACCCATCTCACATTCAGCCCTGCTCTAAAACGTTGTGCCATTGTGAGGAGATGATAATGGAGACATGGGCATTAAGCAGCTGATAATGTGTTGTCGGGTTAGGCCATGCCACTACTCTGGGAGGGACAAGAGGGCCTTACTCTGGGAGGGAAAGAGGGCCACTACTCTGGGAGGGACAAGAGGGCCACTACTCTGGGAGGGAAAGAGGGCCACTACTCTGGGAGGGAAAGAGGGCCACTACTCTGGGAGGGACAAGAGGGCCTTACTCTGGGAGGGAAAGAGGGCCACTACTCTGGGAGGGAAAGAGGGCCACTACTCTGGGAGGGAAAGAGGGCCACTACTCTGGGAGGGAAAGAGGGCCACTACTCTGGGAGGGACAAGAGGGCCACTACTCTGGGAGGGAAAGAGGGCACTACTCTGGGAGGGAAAGAGGGCCACTACTCTGGGAGGGACAAGAGGGCCTTACTCTGGGAGGGAAAGAGGGCCACTACTCTGGGAGGGAAAGAGGGCCAGTACTCTGGGAGGGAAAGAGGGCCACTACTCTGGGATTGAAAGAGGGCCACTACTCTGGGAAGGAAAGAGGGTTACTACTCTGAGAGGGACAAGAGGGCCACTACCCTGGGAGGGAAAGAGGGCCACTACTCTGGGAGGGACAAGAGGGCCACTACTCTGGGAGGGAAAGAGGGCCACTACTCTGGGAGGGACAACAGGGCCACTACTCTGGGAGGGAAAGAGGGCCATTACTCTGGGAGGGAAAGAGGGCCACTACTCTGGGAGGGAAAGAGGGCCACTACTCTGGGAGGGACAAGAGGGCCACTACTCTGGGAGGGAAAGAGGGCCACGACTCTGGGAGGGACAAGATGGCCACTACTCTGGGAGGGACAAGAGGGACAATACTCTGGGAGGGAAAAGGGGCCACCAATCTGGGAGGGACAAGAGGGTCACTACTCTGGGAGGGAAAGAGGGCCACTACTCTGAGAGGGAAAGAGGGCCACTACTCTGAGAGGGAAAGAGGGTCACTACTCTGGGAGGGACAAGAGGGCCTTACTCTGGAAGGGACAAGAGGGCCACTACTCTGGGAGGGAAAGAGGGCCACTACTCTGGGAGGGACAAGAGGGCCTTACTCTGGGAGGGAAAGAGGGCCACTACTCTGGGAGGGGAAGAGGGCCACTACTCTGGGAGGGACAAGAGGGCCTTACTCTGGGAGGGAAAGAGGGCCACTACTCTGGGAGGGAAAGAGGGCCACTACTCTGGGAGGGAAAGAGGGCCACTACTCTGGGAGGGACAAGAGGGCCACTACTCTGGGAGGGAAAGAGGCCCACTACTCTGGGAGGGAAAGAGGGCCACTACTCTGGGAGGGACAAGAGGGCCTTACTCTGGGAGGGAAAGAGACCCACTACTCTGGGAGGGAAAGAGGGCCACTACTCTGGGAGGGAAAGAGGGCCACTACTCTGGGAGGGACAAGAGGGCCACTACTCTGGGAGGGAAAGAGGGCCTTAATCTGGGAGGGAAAGAGGGCCACTACTCTGGGAGGGAAAGAGGGCCACTACTCTGGGAGGGAAAGAGGGCCACTACTCTGGGATTGAAAGAGGGCCACTACTCTGGGAAGGAAAGAGGGTTACTACTCTGAGAGGGACAAGAGGGCCACTACCCTGGGAGGGAAAGAGGGCCACTACTCTGGGAGGGACAAGAGGGCCACTACTCTGGGAGGGAAAGAGGGCCACTACTCTGGGAGGGACAACAGGGCCACTACTCTGGGAGGGAAAGAGGGCCATTACTCTGGGAGGGAAAGAGGGCCACTACTCTGGGAGGGAAAGAGGGCCACTACTCTGGGAGGGAAAGAGGGCCACGACTCTGGGAGGGACAAGATGGCCACTACTCTGGGAGGGACAAGAGGGACAATACTCTGGGAGGGAAAAGGGGCCACTAATCTGGGAGGGACATGAGGGTCACTACTCTGGGAGGGACAAGAGGGCCACTACTCTGGGAGGGAAAGAGGGCCACTACTCTGGGAGGGAAAGAGGGTCACTACTCTGAGAGGGACAAAAGGGCCACTACTCTGGGAGGGAAAGAGGGCCATTACTCTGGGAGGGAAAGAGGGCCACTACTCTGGGAGGGAAAGAGGGCCACTACTCTGGGAGGGACAAGAGGGCCACTACTCTGGGAGGGAAAGAGGGCCACTACTCTGGGAGGGAAAGAGGGCCACGACTCTGGGAGGGACAAGAGGGACAATACTCTGGGAGGGAAAAGGGGCCACTAATCTGGGAGGGACAAGAGTGTCACTACTCTGGGAGGGACAAGAGGGCCACTACTCTGGTAGGGAAAGAGGGCCACTACTCTGGGAGGGAAAGAGGGCCACTACTCTGGGAGGGAAAGAGGGCCACTACTCTGGGAGGGAAAGAGGGTCACTACTCTGGGAGGGAAAAGGGGCCACTAATCTGGGAGGGACAAGAGTGTCACTACTCTGGGAGGGACAAGAGGGCCACTACTCTGGTAGGGAAAGAGGGCCACTACTCTGGGAGGGAAAGAGGGCCACTACTCTGGGATTGAAAGAGGGCCACTACTCTGGGAGGGAAAGAGGGTCACTACTCTGGGAGGGACAAGAGGGCCTTACTCTGGAAGGGACAAGAGGGCCACTACTCTGGGAGGGAAAGACGGCCACTACTCTGGGAGAGAAAGAGGGTCACTACTCTGGGAGGGAAAGTGGGGCCAACTGTTTACTTCCTCTTAACTGTTTACTTCCTCCTAACTCTTTACTTCCTCCTAACTGTTTACTTTTTTTATTTATTTATTTTTATTTTTTATTTTTCACCTTTATTTAACCAGGTAGGCTAGTTGAGAACACCTTTATTTAACCAGGTAGGCTAGTTGAGAACAAGTTCTCATTTGCAACTGCGACCTGGCCAAGATAAAGCATAGCAGTGTGAGCAGACAACAAAGAGTTACACATGGCGTAAACAATTAACAAGTCAATAACACAGTAGAAACCATATATATATACAATGTGTGCAAAAGGCATGAGGCATGAGGAGGTAGGCAAATAATTACAATTTTGCAGATTAACACTGGAGTGATGAATGATCAGATGGTCATGTACAGGTAGAGATATTGGTGTGCAAAAGAGCAGAAAAGTAAATAAATAAAAACAGTATGGGGATGAGGTAGGTGAGAAAGGGTGGGCTATTTACCAATAGACTATGTACAGCTGCAGCGATCGGTTAGCCGCTCAGATAGCTGATGTTTGAAGTTGGTGAGGGAGATAAAAGTCTCCAACTTCCTCCTAACTGTTTACTTCCTCCTAACTGTTTACTTCCTCCTAGCTGTTTACTTCCTCCTAGCTGTTTACTTCCTCCTAACTGTTTACTTCCTCCTAACTGTTTACTTCCTCCTAACTGTTTACTTCCTCCTAGCTGTTTACTTCCTCCTAACTGTTTACTTCCTCCTAGCTGTTTACTTCCTCCTAACTGTTTACTTCCTCCTAACTGTTTACTTCCTCCTAACTGTTTACTTCCTCCTAACTGTTTACTTCCTCCTAGCTGTTTACTTCCTCCTAACTGTTTACTTCCTCCTAGCTGTTTACTTCCTCCTAACTGTTTACTTCCTCCTAGCTGTTTACTTCCTCCTAACTGTTTACTTCCTCCTAGCTGTTTACTTCCTCCTAACTGTTTACTTCCTCCTAACTGTTTACTTCCTCCCAGCTGTTTACTTCCTCCTAACTGTTTACTTCCTCCTAACTGTTTACTTCCTCCTAACTGTTTACTTCCTCCTAACTGTTTACTTCCTCCTAGCTGTTTACTTCCTCCTAACTGTTTACTTCCTCCTAGCTGTTTACTTCCTCCTAACTGTTTACTTCCTCCTAACTGTTTACTTCCTCCTAGCTGTTTACTTCCTCCTAACTGTTTACTTCCTCCTAGCTGTTTACTTCCTCCTAACTGTTTACTTCCTCCTAGCTGTTTACTTCCTCCTAACTGTTTACTTCCTCCTAGCTGTTTACTTCCTCCTAACTGTTTACTTCCTCCTAACTGTTTACTTCCTCCTAGCTGTTTACTTCCTCCTAACTGTTTACTTCCTCCTAGCTGTTTACTTCCTCCTAACTGTTTACTTCCTCCTAGCTGTTTACTTCCTCCTAACGGTTTACTTCCTCCTAACTGTTTACTTCCTCCTAACTGTTTACTTCCTCCTAACTGTTTACTTCCTCCTAGCTGTTTACTTCCTCCTAACTGTTTACTTCCTCCTAACTGTTTACTTCCTCCTAACTGTTTACTTCCTCCTAACTGTGTCCTTCCTCCTAACTGTTTACTTCCTCCTAACTGTTTACTTCCTCCTAACTGTTTACTTCCTCCTAGCTGTTTAATTCCTCCTAACGGTTTACTTCCTCCTAACTGTTTACTTCCTCCTAACTGTTTACTTCCTCCTAACTGTTTACTTCCTCCTAGCTGTTTACTTTCCTCCTAACTGTTTACTTCCTCCTAGCTGTTTACTTCCTCCTAACTGTTTACTTCCTCCTAACTGTTTACTTCCTCCTAAATATTTAGTTCCATAACATGAATTGTCAATATTTGCTGTTCATTATATTTAATCCAATGCATGTAAAATACATTTTAGCGTATTTTATTAAATTAATAAATTAGCACATATCAAAGAACATATGACAATGTAAACTCATTATCATTTCTGTGGTATTTAGTGGTTGAAACATTTATCTTTTTAAACCCAATATATATTTCAATTTTGTGTTAGCTTGGCCTCCAACACATCTAAAACAACCCTATGGAAACAGCATGGTCGAAAGGCTTCTCTCTGAAATGTAATTGAAAACATAAAGCTGCTTTTGAAACAGGAATATCCTGTGTACGTAGTCGCAAAGATATTTTCCCAAGTTCCTCTGTGTTCAAAAATAACATTCATAACTTTGCGGTCAGAGATCAACCCTGTTTTCTAAAACATCTCAGTGGAAAACAACATAACATAACATCATCAAGTTCAACATCATATCTCTGATTGAGTTGCAAACCTTCTTGAATGTTTGGAAGTGTCTGGGGGGCTTTGGAGGGGGTTAATCTCTCTCTCTCTCTCTCTCTCTCTCTCTCTCTCTATTATCTTGTTGGAATTCATCAAGCATTATGAAAGCCTGGCCCATGATATACAGGGCAGACGGGCAGCAGTAGATCCCAGACCCTGGCTGAGTAATCTCGGTTACCCAGATGTAAATTCTGACAAAATAGAATAACTTATATGTCAAAACATGTTAACAATTGAGATCTGTTTTGCCAGAGAGGAAGCAAAGTCTCCACCAAAGTAAACTCTCAGTCACCTCCTCCTGATTCATCTACTGCTGCTAGTTATCTCAGCCGTTCTATCAGAGCCCTGATAGATTATCTTAGAATCTGGCTGAGCAGAGCAGAGCCAATATATCACACACACACACACACAGAGCCTCCCAGAACCGCTATATCAAACGGAATGAATGAGCGACCCCGCGGTGACCTGGCCAGGGAGGAAAACACATGCTCTGCTGGCCCAACCTGCAGAGAGGCTGGGGAATAACTCCAGCAGGGATGGAGAGAGGGGCTCCATGTGTCTGTCTGTGAGTCTGCCATTAGTAAGGAAGGGTAGCCTACCAGCTCGCTGACATGCTGCTGTCCATTTCTCTCAAATGACCGCTGTTGTTGTTGCTTTGGTGCTACTCATTGAAAAGGATCATTGATATTTGTTGTAAAGCAGAACAAATGACTTTGGTGTGAGGTGAGAGAGAGAGAGAGAGAGAGAGAGAGAGAGAGAGAGAGAGAGACACAGAGAGAGACACACAGAGAGAGACACACAGAGAGAGAGATTCATCAAAATCAAATGACATTTTATTCGTCAAATGCTTTGTAAACCGGTGTTGACTAACAGTGAAATGATTTTCCAAACAGAGAGAAAGATATTGAAAAAATACATAGAGAGATGAGGAACAAATAGAGAATAACAATAGATGTAATAACATGGTTATATACAGGAAGTACCAGGTAATAACATGGTTATATACAGGAAGTACCAGGTAATAACATGGTTATATACAGGAAGTACCAGGTAATAACATGGTTATATACAGGAAGTACCAGGTAATAACATGGTTATATACAGGGAGTACCAGGTAATAACATGACTATATACAGGAAGTATCAGGTAATAACATGGTTATATACAGGAAGTACCAGGTAATAATATGGTTATATACAGGAAGTACCAGGTAATAACATGGTTATATACAGGAAGTACCAGGTAATAACATGGTTATATACAGGAAGTACCAGGTAATAACATGGTTATATACAGGAAGTACCAGGTAATAACATGGCTATATACAGGGAGTACCAGGTAATAACATGGCTATATACAGGGAGTACCAGGTAATAACATGGTTATATACAGGGAGGTAATAACATGGATATATACAGGAAGTACCAGGTAATAACATGGTTATATACAGGGAGTACCAGGTAATAACATGGTTATATACAGGGAGGTAATAACATGGATATATACAGGAAGTACCAGGTAATAACATGGCTATATACAGGAAGTACCAGGTAATAACATGGCTATATACAGGAAGTACCAGGTAATAACATGGTTATATACAGGAAGTACCAGGTAATAACATGACTATATACAGGAAGTACCAGGTAATAACATGGCTATATACAGGAAGTACCAGGTAATAACATGGCTATATACAGGAAGTACCAGGTAATAACATGGTTATATACAGGGAGTACCAGGTAATAACATGGTTATATACAGGGAGTACCAGGTAATAACATGGCTATATACAGGAAGTACCAGGTAATAACATGGTTATATACAGGGAGTACCAGGTAATAACATGGCTATATACAGGAAGTACCAGGTAATAACATGGTTATATACAGGGAGTACCAGGTAATAACATGGCTATATACAGGAAGTACCAGGTAATAACATGGCTATATACAGGGAGTACCCGGTAATAACATGGCTATATACAGGAAGTACCAGGTAATAACATGGTTATATACAGGGAGGTAATAACATGGCTATATACAGGAAGGACCAGGTAATAACATGGCTATATACAGGGAGTACCCGGTAATAACATGGCTATATACAGGAAGTACCAGGTAATAACATGGTTATATACAGGGAGGTAATAACATGGCTATATACAGGAAGTACCAGGTAATAACATGGCTATATACAGGGAGTACCCGGTAATAACATGGCTATATACAGGAAGTACCAGGTATAACATGGTTATATACAGGGAGTACCCGGTAATAACATGGTTATATACAGGGAGTACCCGGTAATAACATGGTTATATACAGGAAGTACCAGGTAATAACATGGCTATATACAGGGAGTACCCGGTAATAACATGGTTATAATAACATGGTTATATACAGGAAGTACCAGGTAATAACATGGCTATATACAGGAAGTACCAGGTAATAACATGGCTATATACAGGAAGTACCAGGTAATAACATGACTATATACAGGGGGTACCAGGTAATAACATGGCTATATACAGGAAGTACCAGGTAATAACATGACTATATACAGGGAGTACCAGGTAATAACATGGTTATATACAGGAAGTACCAGGTAATAACATGGTTATATACAGGAAGTACCAGGTAATAACATGGTTATATACAGGAAGTACCAGGTAATAACATGGTTATATACAGGAAGTACCAGGTAATAACATGGTTATATACAGGAAGTACCAGGTAATAACATGGTTATATACAGGAAGTACCAGGTAATAACATGGCTATATACAGGAAGTACCAGGTAATAACATGGTTATATACAGGAAGTACCAGGTAATAACATGGCTATATACAGGAAGTACCAGGTAATAACATGGTTATATACAGGAAGTACCAGGTAATAACATGGCTATATACAGGAAGTACCAGGTAATAACATGGTTATATACAGGAAGTACCAGGTAATAACATGGCTATATACAGGAAGTACCAGGTAATAACATGGTTATATACAGGAAGTACCTGGTAATAACATGGCTATATACAGGAAGTACCAGTTAATAACATGGTTATATACAGGAAGTACCAGGTAATAACATGACTATATACAGGAAGTACCAGGTAATAACATGGTTATATACAGGGAGTACCAGGTAATAACATGGTTATATACAGGAAGTCCCAGGAAATAACATGGTTATATACAGGAAGTACCAGGTAATAACATGGCTATATACAGGAAGTACCAGGTAATAACATGGTTATATACAGGAAGTACCAGGTAATAACATGGCTATATACAGGAAGTACCAGGTAATAACATGGTTATATACAGGAAGTACCAGGTAATAACATGGCTATATGCATGAAGTACCAGGTAATGACATGGTTATATACAGGAAGTACCAGGTAATAACATGCCTATATACAGGAAGTACCAGGTAATAACATGGTTATATACAGGGAGTACCAGGTAATAACATGGTTATATACAGGAAGTACCAGGTAATAACATGACTATATACAGGAAGTACCAGGTAATAACATGGCTATATATAGGGAGGTAATAACATGGCCATATACAGAAAGTACCAGGTAATAACATGGTTATATACAGGGAGTACCAGGTAATAACATGGCTAAATACAGGAAGTACCAGGTAATAACATGGTTATATACAGGAAGTACCAGGTAATAACATGACTATATACAGGAAGTACCAGGTAATAACATGGTTATATACAGGGAGTACCAGGTAATAACATGGTTATATACAGGAAGTACCAGGTAATAACATGGCTATATACAGGAAGTACCAGGTAATAACATGGTTATATACAGGAAGTACCAGGTAATAACATGACTATATACAGGAAGTACCAGGTAATAACATGGTTATATACAGGAAGTACCAGGTAATAACATGGCTATATACAGGAAGTACTAGGTAATAACATGGTTATATACAGGAAGTACCAGGTAATAACATGGTTATATACAGGAAGTACCAGGTAATAACATGGCTATATACAGGAAGTACCAGGTAATAACATGGTTATATACAGGAAGTACCAGGTAATAACATGGTTATATACAGGAAGTACCAGGTAATAACATGGCTATATACAGGAAGTACCAGGTAATAACATGGTTATATACAGGAAGTACCAGGTAATAACATGGCTATATACAGGAAGTACCAGGTAATAACATGGTTATATACAGGAAGTACCAGGTAATAACATTTATATATACAGGAAGTACCAGGTAATAACATGGCTATATACAGGAAGTACCAGGTAATAACATGGCTATATACAGGAAGTACCAGGTAAAAACATGGTTATATACAGGAAGTACCAGGTAATAACATGGTTATATACAGGAAGTACCAGGTAATAACATGGTTATATACAGGAAGTACCAGGTAATAACATGGCTATATACAGGGAGGTAATAACATGGTTATATACAGGGAGTACCAGGTAATAACATGGCTATATACAGGGAGGTAATAACATGGCTATATACAGGAAGTACCAGGTAATAACATGGTTATATACAGGAAGTACCAGGTAATAACACGGCTATATACAGGGAGTACCAGGTAATAACATGGTTATATACAGGAAGTACCAGGTAATAACATGGCTATATACAGGGAGTACCAGGTAATAACATGACTATATACAGGGAGTACCAGGTAATAACATGGTTATATACAGGAAGTACCTGGTAATAACATGGCTATATACAGGGAGGTAATAACATGGTTATATACAGGGAGGTAATAACATGGTTATATACAGGGAGTACCAGGTAATAACATGGCTATATACAGGGAGGTAAAAACATGGCTATATACAGGGAGTACCAGGTAATAACATGGCTATATACAGGGAGTACCAGGTAATAACATGGTAATTTACAGGGAGTACCAGGTAATAACATGGCTATATACAGGGAGGTAATAACATGACTATATACAGGGAGTACCAGGTAATAACATGACTATATACAGGAAGTACCAGGTAATAACATGGCTATATACAGGGAG
Source organism: Oncorhynchus kisutch (assembly GCF_002021735.2). Taxonomy (NCBI): domain Eukaryota; kingdom Metazoa; phylum Chordata; class Actinopteri; order Salmoniformes; family Salmonidae; genus Oncorhynchus; species Oncorhynchus kisutch. Next base: position 88,419,687 of record NC_034184.2, read on the forward strand.
TACCAGGTAATAACATGGCTATATACAGGGAGTACCAGGTAATAACATGTTTATATACAGGGTGTACCAGGTAATAACATGGTTATATACAGGGAGTACCAGGTAATAACATGGTTATATACAGGAAGTGCCAGGTAATAACATGGCTATATACAGGAAGTACCAGTACCGAGTTGATATGCAGCTGACATGCATGGGCTAAAGGTAATTGGTAGCTATGCACATACAGGAAGGGTTGAAGGCAATTGTGGTAGCTAAAATCTTTGGAGGGAGCTGAATGTCCGCATTGCCCAGCGACAGCCCCGAAACCTGAAGGATCTGGAGAAGGTCTGTATGGAGGAGTGGGCCAAAATCCCTGCTGCAGTGTGTGCAAACCTGGTCAAGAACTACATGAAACGTATGATCTCTGTAATTGCAAACAAAGGTTTCTGTACCAAATATTAAGTTCTGCTTTTCTGATGTATCAAATACTTATGACATGCAATAAAATGCTAATTAATTACTTAAAAATCATACAATGTGATTTTCTGGATTTTGTTTTAGATTCTGTCTCTCACAGTTGAAGTGTACCTATGATACAAATTACAGACCTCTGCATGCTTTGTAAGTAGGGAAAACCTGCCAAATCAGCAGTGTATCAAATACTTGTTCTCCCCAATGTAGGTACGGTTGAAAGTAATTGCAGTAGTGGCTATGTACATATAGGTAGAGTTTAAGGCAATTGTGGTAGCTATGCACATATAGGTAGGGTTTAAGGTAATTGTGGTAGCTATGAATATATAGGTAGGGTTTAAGGTTATTGTGGTAGCTATGAATATATAGGTAGGGTTGAAGTCGCTAGGCAACAGGACAGATCATTGACAGTATCAGCAGTTTCTGTGGTGAGTGTGAAATCGTGTGTGTGTGTGTGTGTGTGTGTGTGTGTGTGTGTGTGTGTGTGTGTGTGTGTGTGTGTGTGTGTGTGTGTGTGTGTGTGTGTGTGTGTGTGTGTGTGTGTGTGTGTGTGTGTGCGTGTGTGTGTGTGTGTGTGTGTGTGTGAGAGAGAGAGAGAGAGAGAGAGTAAGTGAGTGAGTGAGTGAGTGTGTGTGAGTGTGTGTGTGTGTGGCATCAGTATGCCTGTTGTGCGTGTCTATGTGTGTGTTGGGGTGTCAATGTAAATGTGTGGGTAGAGTCCAGTGTGTGGGTAGAGTCCAGTATTTTGGGGAGAGTCCAGTATTTTGGGGAGGGTCCATTGTTTAGGGTAGAGTCCAATGTGTGGGTAGAATCCAGAGTGTGGGTAGAGTCCAGTGTGGGTAGAGTCCAGTGTGGGTAGAGTCTGGTGTGTTGGGTAGAGACCAGTGTGGGTAGAGTCTGGTGTGTTGGGTAGAGTCCAGTGTGGGTAGAGTCTGGTGTGTTGGGTAGAGTCCAGTGTGTGGGTAGAGTCCAGTGGGTGGGGCCAGTGTGTGGGGTAGAGTCCAGTGTGTGGGGTAGAGTCCAGAAGGGGGTAGAGTCCAGTGTGTGGGTAGAGTCCAGTGTGTGGGTAGAGTCCAGTGTGTGGGTAGAGTCCAGGATGCGTGTAGAGTCCAGTGTGCGTGTAGAGTCCAGTTTGCGTGTAGAGTCCAGTCAGTGTTGGAAAAGTCCAGTGTGTGGGTAGAGTCCAGTCAGTGTGTGGGTAGAGTCCAGTCAGTGTGTGGGTAGAGTCCAGTCAGTGTGTGGGTAGAGTCCAGTCAGTGTGTGGGTAGAGTCCAGTCCAGTGTGTGGGTAGAGTCCAGTCAGTGTGTGGGTAGAGTCCAGTCAGTGTGTGGGTAGAGTCCAGTCAGTGTTTTGGTAGAGTCCAGTGTTTGTGTAGAGTCCAGTGTGTTGGTTTAGACCGGTGTGTAGGAAGAGTCCGGTGTGTGGGTAGAGTCCAGTGTGTGTGTAGAGTCCAGTGTGTGGGTAGAGTCAGGTGTGTGGGTTGAGACTGGTGTGTGGGTAGAGTCCAGTATGTGTAGAGTCCAGTATGTGTAGAGTCCAGTGTGTGTGTACAGTCCAGTGTGTGTGTAGAGTCCAGTGTGTGTAGAGTCCAGTTGTGTAGAGTCCAGTGTGTGTAGAGTCTGGTGTGTATGTAGAGTCCAGTGTGTGTAGAGTCCAGTGTGTGTGTAGAGTCCAGTGTGTGGGTAGAGTCAGGTGTGTGGGTTGAGACTGGTGTGTGGGTTGAGACTGGTGTGTGGGTAGAGTCCAGTATGTGTAGAGTCCAGTATGTGTAGAGTCCAGTGTGTGTGTACAGTCCAGTGTGTGTACAGTCCAGTGTGTGTAGAGTACAGTGTTTGTGTAGAGTCCAGTGTGTGGGTTGAGACTGGTGTGTGGGTAGAGTCTGGTATGTGTAGAGTCCAGTGTGTGTGCAGAGTCCAGTGTGTGTAGAGTCCAGTGTGTGTAGAGTCCAGTGTGTGTAGAGTCTGGTGTGTATGTAGAGTCCAGTATGTGTAGAGTCCAGTGTGTGTGTACAGTCCAGTGTGTGTACAGTCCAGTGTATGTAGAGTACAGTGTTTGTGTAGAGTCCAGTGTGTGGGTTGAGACTGGTGTGTGGGTAGAGTCTGGTATGTGTAGAGTCCAGTGTGTGTAGAGTCCAGTGTGTGTGCAGAGTCCAGTGTGTGGTTAGAGTCCAGTGTGTGGGTAGAGTCCAGTGTGTGGGTTGAGACTGGTGTGTGGGTAGAGTCCAGTATGTGTAGAGTCCAGTTTGTGTAGAGTCCAGTGTGTGTGTACAGTCCAGTGTGTGTACAGTCCAGTGTGTGTAGAGTACAGTGTTTGTGTAGAGTCCAGTGTGTGGGTTGAGACTGGTGTGTGGGTAGAGTCTGGTATGTGTAGAGTCCAGTGTGTGTGCAGAGTCCAGTGTGTGTAGAGTCCAGTTGTGTAGAGTCCAGTGTGTGTAGAGTCTGGTGTGTATGTAGAGTCCAGTATGTGTAGAGTCCAGTGTGTGTGTACAGTCCAGTGTGTGTACAGTCCAGTGTATGTAGAGTACAGTGTTTGTGTAGAGTCCAGTGTGTGGGTTGAGACTGGTGTGTGGGTAGAGTCTGGTATGTGTAGAGTCCAGTGTGTGTGTAGAGTCCAGTGTGTGTAGAGTCCAGTGTGTGTAGAGTCCAGTGTGTGTAGAATCCAGTGTGTGTAGAGTCCGGTGTGTATGTAGAGTCCGGTGTGTGTAGAGTCCAGTTTGTGTGTAGAGTCCAGTTTGTGTGTAGAGTCCAGTTTGTGTGTAGAGTCCAGTGTGTGTAGAGTCTGGTGTGTATGTAGAGTCCAGTGTGTATAGAGTCCGGTGTGTGTAGAGTCCAGTTTGTGTGTAGAGTCCAGTGTGTGTAGAGTCTGGTGTGTATGTAGAGTCCAGTGTGTGTAGAGTCCGGTGTGTGTAGAGTCCAGTTTGTGTAGAGTGCGGTGTGTGTAGAGTCTAGTGTGTGGGTAGAGTCCGGTGTGTGGGTAGAGTCCGGTGTGTGGGTAGAGTCTGTGGTGTGTGGGTAGAGTCTGTGGTGTGTGGGTAGAGTCCTGTGTGTGTAGAGTCCAGTGTGTGTAGAGTCCAGTGTGTGTAGAGTCCAGTGTGTGTAGAGTCCAGTGTTTGTGTAGAGTCCAGTGTTTGTGTAGAGTCCAGTGTTTGTGTAGAGTCCAGTGTGTGTGTAGAGTCCAGTGTTTGTGTAGAGTCCAGTGTGTGGGTTGTGACTGGTGTGTGGGTAGAGTCAGGTGTGTGGGTTGAGCCTGGTGTGTGGGTAGAGTCCAGTATGTGTAGAGTCCAGTGTGTGTGTACAGTCCAGTGTGTGTACAGTCCAGTGTGTGTAGAGTACAGTGTTTGTGTAGAGTCCAGTGTGTGGGTTGAGACTGGTGTGTGGGTAGAGTCTGGTATGTGTAGAGTCCAGTGTGTGTGTAGAGTCCAGTGTGTGTAGAGTCCAGTGTGTGTAGAGTCCGGTGTGTATGTAGAGTCCGGTGTGTGTAGAGTCCAGTTTGTGTGTAGAGTCCAGTGTGTGTAGAGTCCAGTGTGTGTAGAGTCCAGTGTGTGTAGAGTCTGGTGTGTATGTAGAGTCCAGTGTTTGTGTAGAGTCCAGTGTTTGTGTAGAGTCCAGTGTTTGTGTAGAGTCCAGTGTGTGGGTTGTGACTGGTGTTTGGGTAGAGTCTGGTGTGTGTAGAGTCTGGTGTGTGTAGAGTCCAGTGTGTGTAGAGTCCAGTGTGTGTGTAGAGTCCAGTGTGTGGGTAGAGTCAGGTGTGTGGGTTGAGACTGGTGTGTGGGTAGAGTCCAGTATGTGTAGAGTCCAGTGTGTGGTAAGAGTCCAGTGTGTGGGTAGAGTCTGGTGTGTGGGTAGAGTCCAGTGTGTGTAGATTCCAGTGTTTGTGTAGAGTCCAGTGTGTGGGTTGAGACTGGTGTGTGGGTAGAGTCCAGTGTGTGTAGAGTCCAGTGTGTGTGTAGAGTCCAGTTTGTGTGTAGAGTCCAGTGTGTGTAGAGTCTGGTGTGTATGTAGAGTCCAGTGTGTGTAGAGTCCGGTGTGTGTAGAGTCCGGTGTGTGTAGAGTCCAGTTTGTGTGTAGAGTCCAGTTTGTGTAGAGTCTGGTGTGTATGTAGAGTCCAGTGTGTGTAGAGTCCGGTGTGTGTAGAGTCCAGTTTGTGTGTGGAGTCTGGTGTGTGGGTAGAGTCTGGTGTGTGGGTAGAGTCCAGTGTGTGTAGAGTCCAGTGTGTGTACAGTCCAGTGTGTGTAGAGTACAGTGTTTGTGTAGAGTCCAGTGTGTGGGTTGAGACTGGTGTGTGGGTAGAGTCTGGTATGTGTAGAGTCCAGTGTGTGTGTAGAGTCCAGTGTGTGTAGAGTCCAGTGTGTGTAGAGTCCAGTGTGTGTAGAGTCCGGTGTGTATGTAGAGTCCGGTGTGTGTAGAGTCCAGTTTGTGTGTAGAGTCCAGTGTGTGTAGAGTCCAGTGTGTGTAGAGTCCAGTGTGTGTAGAGTCTGGTGTGTATGTAGAGTCCAGTGTTTGTGTAGAGTCCAGTGTTTGTGTAGAGTCCAGTGTTTGTGTAGAGTCCAGTGTGTGGGTTGTGACTGGTGTGTGGGTAGAGTCTGGTGTGTGTAGAGTCTGGTGTGTATGTAGAGTCCGGTGTGTGTAGAGTCCAGTCTGTGTGTAGAGTCCAGTGTGTGTAGAGTCCAGTGTGTGTAGAGTCCAGTGTGTGTAGAGTCTGGTGTGTATGTAGAGTCCAGTGTTTGTGTAGAGTCCAGTGTTTGTGTAGAGTCCAGTGTTTGTGTAGAGTCCAGTGTGTGGGTTGTGACTGGTGTTTGGGTAGAGTCTGGTGTGTGTAGAGTCTGGTGTTTGTAGAGTCCAGTGTGTGTAGAGTCCAGTGTGTGTGTAGAGTCCAGTGTGTGGGTAGAGTCAGGTGTGTGGGTTGAGACTGGTGTGTGGGTAGAGTCCAGTATGTGTAGAGTCCAGTGTGTGGTAAGAGTCCAGTGTGTGGGTAGAGTCTGGTGTGTGGGTAGAGTCCAGTGTGTGTAGATTCCAGTGTTTGTGTAGAGTCCAGTGTGTGGGTTGTGACTGGTGTGTGGGTAGAGTCTGGTGTGTATGTAGAGTCTGGTGTGTATGTAGAGTCCGGTGTGTGTAGAGTCCAGTTGTGTGTAGAGTCCAGTGTGTGTAGAGTCCAGTGTGTGTAGAGTCCAGTGTGTGTAGAGTCTGGTGTGTATGTAGAGTCCAGTGTTTGTGTAGAGTCCAGTGTTTGTGTAGAGTCCAGTGTTTGTGTAGAGTCCAGTGTGTGGGTTGTGACTGGTGTTTGGGTAGAGTCTGGTGTGTGTAGAGTCTGGTGTTTGTAGAGTCCAGTGTGTGTAGAGTCCAGTGTGTGTGTAGAGTCCAGTGTGTGGGTAGAGTCAGGTGTGTGGGTTGAGACTGGTGTGTGGGTAGAGTCCAGTATGTGTAGAGTCCAGTGTGTGGTAAGAGTCCAGTGTGTGGGTAGAGTCTGGTGTGTGGGTAGAGTCCAGTGTGTGTAGATTCCAGTGTTTGTGTAGAGTCCAGTGTGTGGGTTGAGACTGGTGTGTGGGTAGAGTCCAGTGTGTGTAGAGTCCAGTGTGTGTGTAGAGTCCAGTTTGTGTGTAGAGTCCAGTGTGTGTAGAGTCTGGTGTGTATGTAGAGTCCAGTGTGTGTAGAGTCCGGTGTGTGTAGAGTCCGGTGTGTGTAGAGTCCAGTTTGTGTGTAGAGTCCAGTTTGTGTAGAGTCTGGTGTGTATGTAGAGTCCAGTGTGTGTAGAGTCCGGTGTGTGTAGAGTCCAGTTTGTGTGTGGAGTCTGGTGTGTGGGTAGAGTCTGGTGTGTGGGTAGAGTCCAGTGTGTGTAGAGTCCAGTGTGTGTGTACAGTCCAGTGTGTGTACAGTCCAGTGTGTGTAGAGTACAGTGTTTGTGTAGAGTCCAGTGTGTGGGTTGAGACTGGTGTGTGGGTAGAGTCTGGTATGTGTAGAGTCCAGTGTGTGTGTAGAGTCCAGTGTGTGTAGAGTCCAGTGTGTGTAGAGTCCAGTGTGTGTAGAGTCCGGTGTGTATGTAGAGTCCGGTGTGTGTAGAGTCCAGTTTGTGTGTAGAGTCCAGTGTGTGTAGAGTCCAGTGTGTGTAGAGTCCAGTGTGTGTAGAGTCTGGTGTGTATGTAGAGTCCAGTGTTTGTGTAGAGTCCAGTGTTTGCGTAGAGTCCAGTGTTTGTGTAGAGTCCAGTGTGTGGGTTGTGACTGGTGTGTGGGTAGAGTCTGGTGTGTGTAGAGTCTGGTGTGTGTAGAGTCCAGTGTGTGTAGAGTCCAGTGTGTGTGTGTAGAGTCCAGTGTGTGGGTAGAGTCAGGTGTGTGGGTTGAGACTGGTGTGTGGGTAGAGTCCAGTATGTGTAGAGTCCAGTGTGTGGTAAGAGTCCAGTGTGTGGGTAGAGTCTGGTGTGTGGGTAGAGTCCAGTGTGTGTAGATTCCAGTGTTTGTGTAGAGTCCAGTGTGTGGGTTGAGACTGGTGTGTGTGTAGAGTCCAGTGTGTGTAGAGTCCAGTGTGTGTAGAGTCCAGTGTGTGTAGAGTCCAGTGTTTGTGTAGAGTCCAGTGTTTGTGTAGAGTCCAGTGTGTGTGTAGAGTCCAGTGTTTGTGTAGAGTCCAGTGTGTGGGTTGTGACTGGTGTGTGGGTAGAGTCAGGTGTGTGGGTTGAGCCTGGTGTGTGGGTAGAGTCCAGTATGTGTAGAGTCCAGTGTGTGTGTACAGTCCAGTGTGTGTACAGTCCAGTGTGTGTAGAGTACAGTGTTTGTGTAGAGTCCAGTGTGTGTAGAGTCCGGTGTATATAGAGTCCAGTGTGTGTAGAGTCCGGTGTGTATGTAGAGTCTGGTGTGTGTAGAGTCCAGTTTGTGTGTAGAGTCCAGTGTGTGTAGAGTCCAGTGTGTGTAGAGTCCATTGTGTGTAGAGTCCGGTGTGTATGTAGAGTCCGGTGTGTGTAGAGTCCAGTTTGTGTGTAGAGTCCAGTGTGTGTAGAGTCCAGTGTGTGTAGAGTCCAGTGTGTGTAGAGTCCAGTGTGTGTAGAGTCTGGTGTGTATGTAGAGTCCAGTGTTTGTGTAGAGTCCAGTGTTTGTGTAGAGTCCAGTGTTTGTGTAGAGTCCAGTGTGTGGGTTGTGACTGGTGTTTGGGTAGAGTCTGGTGTGTGTAGAGTCTGGTGTGTGTAGAGTCCAGTGTGTGTAGAGTCCAGTGTGTGTGTAGAGTCCAGTGTGTGGGTAGAGTCAGGTGTGTGGGTTGAGACTGGTGTGTGGGTAGAGTCCAGTATGTGTAGAGTCCAGTGTGTGGTAAGAGTCCAGTGTGTGGGTAGAGTCTGGTGTGTGGGTAGAGTCCAGTGTGTGTAGATTCCAGTGTTTGTGTAGAGTCCAGTGTGTGGGTTGAGACTGGTGTGTGGGTAGAGTCCAGTGTGTGTAGAGTCCAGTGTGTGTGTAGAGTCCAGTTTGTGTGTAGAGTCCAGTGTGTGTAGAGTCTGGTGTGTATGTAGAGTCCAGTGTGTGTAGAGTCCGGTGTGTGTAGAGTCCGGTGTGTGTAGAGTCCAGTTTGTGTGTAGAGTCCAGTTTGTGTAGAGTCTGGTGTGTATGTAGAGTCCAGTGTGTGTAGAGTCCGGTGTGTGTAGAGTCCAGTTTGTGTGTGGAGTCTGGTGTGTGGGTAGAGTCTGGTGTGTGGGTAGAGTCCAGTGTGTGTAGAGTCCAGTGTGTGTGTACAGTCCAGTGTGTGTACAGTCCAGTGTGTGTAGAGTACAGTGTTTGTGTAGAGTCCAGTGTGTGGGTTGAGACTGGTGTGTGGGTAGAGTCTGGTATGTGTAGAGTCCAGTGTGTGTGTAGAGTCCAGTGTGTGTAGAGTCCAGTGTGTGTAGAGTCCAGTGTGTGTAGAGTCCGGTGTGTATGTAGAGTCCGGTGTGTGTAGAGTCCAGTTTGTGTGTAGAGTCCAGTGTGTGTAGAGTCCAGTGTGTGTAGAGTCCAGTGTGTGTAGAGTCTGGTGTGTATGTAGAGTCCAGTGTTTGTGTAGAGTCCAGTGTTTGTGTAGAGTCCAGTGTTTGTGTAGAGTCCAGTGTGTGGGTTGTGACTGGTGTGTGGGTAGAGTCTGGTGTGTGTAGAGTCTGGTGTGTGTAGAGTCCAGTGTGTGTAGAGTCCAGTGTGTGTGTGTAGAGTCCAGTGTGTGGGTAGAGTCAGGTGTGTGGGTTGAGACTGGTGTGTGGGTAGAGTCCAGTATGTGTAGAGTCCAGTGTGTGGTAAGAGTCCAGTGTGTGGGTAGAGTCTGGTGTGTGGGTAGAGTCCAGTGTGTGTAGATTCCAGTGTTTGTGTAGAGTCCAGTGTGTGGGTTGAGACTGGTGTGTGGGTAGAGTCCAGTGTGTGTAGAGTCCAGTGTGTGTGTAGAGTCCAGTTTGTGTGTAGAGTCCAGTGTGTGTAGAGTCTGGTGTGTATGTAGAGTCCAGTGTGTGTAGAGTCCGGTGTGTGTAGAGTCCGGTGTGTGTAGAGTCCAGTTTGTGTGTAGAGTCCAGTTTGTGTAGAGTCTGGTGTGTATGTAGAGTCCAGTGTGTGTAGAGTCCGGTGTGTGTAGAGTACAGTTTGTGTGTGGAGTCTGGTGTGTGGGTAGAGTCTGGTGTGTGGGTAGAGTCCAGTGTGTGTAGAGTCCGGTGTGTGTAGAGTCTAGTGTGTGGGTAAAGTCCGGTGTGTGGGTAGAGTCCGGTGTGTGGGTAGAGTCTGTGGTGTGTGGGTAGAGTCCAGTGTGTGTAGAGTCCAGTGTGTGTAGAGTCCAGTGTGTGTAGAGTCCAGTGTGTGTAGAGTCCAGTGTTTGTGTAGAGTCCAGTGTTTGTGTAGAGTCCAGTGTTTGTGTAGAGTCCAGTGTGTGGGTTGTGACTGGTGTGTGGGTAAAGTCTGGTGTGTGTAGAGTCTGGTGTGTGTAGAGTCCAGTGTGTGGGTTGAGACTGGTGTGTGGGTAGAGTCTGGTATGTGTAGAGTCCAGTGTGTGTAGAGTCCAGTGTGTGTGCAGAGTCCAGTGTGTGGTTAGAGTCCAGTGTGTGGGTAGAGTCCAGTGTGTGGGTTGAGACTGGTGTGTGGGTAGAGTCTGGTATGTGTAGAGTCCAGTGTGTGTGCAGAGTCCAGTGTGTGTAGAGTCCAGTTGTGTAGAGTCCAGTGTGTGTAGAGTCTGGTGTGTATGTAGAGTCCAGTATGTGTAGAGTCCAGTGTGTGTGTACAGTCCAGTGTGTGTACAGTCCAGTGTATGTAGAGTACAGTGTTTGTGTAGAGTCCAGTGTGTGGGTTGAGACTGGTGTGTGGGTAGAGTCTGGTATGTGTAGAGTCCAGTGTGTGTGTAGAGTCCAGTGTGTGTAGAGTCCAGTGTGTGTAGAGTCCAGTGTGTGTAGAGTCCAGTGTGTGTAGAGTCCGGTGTGTATGTAGAGTCCGGTGTGTGTAGAGTCCAGTTTGTGTGTAGAGTCCAGTTTGTGTGTAGAGTCCAGTTTGTGTGTAGAGTCCAGTGTGTGTAGAGTCTGGTGTGTATGTAGAGTCCAGTGTGTATAGAGTCCGGTGTGTGTAGAGTCCAGTTTGTGTGTAGAGTCCAGTGTGTGTAGAGTCTGGTGTGTATGTAGAGTCCAGTGTGTGTAGAGTCCGGTGTGTGTAGAGTCCAGTTTGTGTAGAGTGCGGTGTGTGTAGAGTCTAGTGTGTGGGTAGAGTCCGGTGTGTGGGTAGAGTCCGGTGTGTGGGTAGAGTCTGTGGTGTGTGGGTAGAGTCTGTGGTGTGTGGGTAGAGTCCTGTGTGTGTAGAGTCCAGTGTGTGTAGAGTCCAGTGTGTGTAGAGTCCAGTGTGTGTAGAGTCCAGTGTTTGTGTAGAGTCCAGTGTTTGTGTAGAGTCCAGTGTTTGTGTAGAGTCCAGTGTGTGTGTAGAGTCCAGTGTTTGTGTAGAGTCCAGTGTGTGGGTTGTGACTGGTGTGTGGGTAGAGTCAGGTGTGTGGGTTGAGCCTGGTGTGTGGGTAGAGTCCAGTATGTGTAGAGTCCAGTGTGTGTGTACAGTCCAGTGTGTGTACAGTCCAGTGTGTGTAGAGTACAGTGTTTGTGTAGAGTCCAGTGTGTGGGTTGAGACTGGTGTGTGTGTAGAGTCCAGTGTGTGTAGAGTCCAGTGTGTGTAGAGTCCGGTGTGTATGTAGAGTCCGGTGTGTGTAGAGTCCAGTTTGTGTGTAGAGTCCAGTGTGTGTAGAGTCCAGTGTGTGTAGAGTCCAGTGTGTGTAGAGTCTGGTGTGTATGTAGAGTCCAGTGTTTGTGTAGAGTCCAGTGTTTGTGTAGAGTCCAGTGTTTGTGTAGAGTCCAGTGTGTGGGTTGTGACTGGTGTGTGGGTAGAGTCTGGTGTGTGTAGAGTCTGGTGTGTGTAGAGTCCAGTGTGTGTAGAGTCCAGTGTGTGTGTAGAGTCCAGTGTGTGTGTAGAGTCCAGTGTGTGGGTAGAGTCAGGTGTGTGGGTTGAGACTGGTGTGTGGGTAGAGTCCAGTATGTGTAGAGTCCAGTGTGTGGTAAGAGTCCAGTGTGTGGGTAGAGTCTGGTGTGTGGGTAGAGTCCAGTGTGTGTAGATTCCAGTGTTTGTGTAGAGTCCAGTGTGTGGGTTGAGACTGGTGTGTGGGTAGAGTCCAGTGTGTGTAGAGTCCAGTGTGTGTGTAGAGTCCAATTTGTGTGTAGAGTCCAGTGTGTGTAGAGTCTGGTGTGTATGTAGAGTCCAGTGTGTGTAGAGTCCGGTGTGTGTAGAGTCCGGTGTGTGTAGAGTCCAGTTTGTGTGTAGAGTCCAGTTTGTGTAGAGTCTGGTGTGTATGTAGAGTCCAGTGTGTGTAGAGTCCGGTGTGCGTAGAGTCCAGTTTGTGTGTGGAGTCTGGTGTGTGGGTAGAGTCTGGTGTGTGGGTAGAGTCCAGTGTGTGTAGAGTCCAGTGTGTGTGTACAGTCCAGTGTGTGTACAGTCCAGTGTGTGTAGAGTACAGTGTTTGTGTAGAGTCCAGTGTGTGGGTTGAGACTGGTGTGTGGGTAGAGTCTGGTATGTGTAGAGTCCAGTGTGTGTGTAGAGTCCAGTGTGTGTAGAGTCCAGTGTGTGTAGAGTCCAGTGTGTGTAGAGTCCGGTGTGTATGTAGAGTCCGGTGTGTGTAGAGTCCAGTTTGTGTGTAGAGTCCAGTGTGTGTAGAGTCCAGTGTGTGTAGAGTCCAGTGTGTGTAGAGTCTGGTGTGTATGTAGAGTCCAGTGTTTGTGTAGAGTCCAGTGTTTGTGTAGAGTCCAGTGTTTGTGTAGAGTCCAGTGTGTGGGTTGTGACTGGTGTGTGGGTTGAGACTGGTGTGTGGGTAGAGTCCAGTATGTGTAGAGTCCAGTGTGTGGTAAGAGTCCAGTGTGTGGGTAGAGTCTGGTGTGTGGGTAGAGTCCAGTGTGTGTAGATTCCAGTGTTTGTGTAGAGTCCAGTGTGTGGGTTGAGACTGGTGTGTGGGTAGAGTCCAGTGTGTGTAGAGTCCAGTGTGTGTGTAGAGTCCAGTTTGTGTGTAGAGTCCAGTGTGTGTAGAGTCTGGTGTGTATGTAGAGTCCAGTGTGTGTAGAGTCCGGTGTGTGTAGAGTCCGGTGTGTGTAGAGTCCAGTTTGTGTGTAGAGTCCAGTTTGTGTAGAGTCTGGTGTGTATGTAGAGTCCAGTGTGTGTAGAGTCTGGTGTGTGTAGAGTCCAGTTTGTGTGTGGAGTCTGGTGTGTGGGTAGAGTCTGGTGTGTGGGTAGAGTCCAGTGTGTGTAGAGTCCGGTGTGTGTAGAGTCTAGTGTGTGGGTAAAGTCCGGTGTGTGGGTAGAGTCCGGTGTGTGGGTAGAGTCTGTGGTGTGTGGGTAGAGTCCAGTGTGTGTAGAGTCCAGTGTGTGTAGAGTCCAGTGTGTGTAGAGTCCAGTGTGTGTAGAGTCCAGTGTTTGTGTAGAGTCCAGTGTTTGTGTAGAGTCCAGTGTTTGTGTAGAGTCCAGTGTTTGTGTAGAGTCCAGTGTTTGTGTAGAGTCCAGTGTGTGGGTTGTGACTGGTGTGTGGGTAAAGTATGGTGTGTGTAGAGTCTGGTGTGTGTAGAGTCCAGTGTGTGTAGAGTCCAGTCTGTGTGTAGAGTCCAGTGTGTGGGTAGAGTCAGGTGTGTGGGTTGAGACTGGTGTGTGGGTAGAGTCCAGTATGTGTAGAGTCCAGTGTGTGTGTACAGTCCAGTGTGAGTACAGTCCAGTGTGTGTAGAGTACAGTGTTTGTGTAGAGTCCAGTGTGTGGGTTGAGACTGGTGTGTGGGTAGAGTCTGGTATGTGTAGAGTCCAGTGTGTGTAGAGTCCAGTGTGTGTGCAGAGTCCAGTGTGTGGTTAGAGTCCAGTGTGTGGTTAGAGTCCAGTGTGTGGGTAGAGTCCAGTGTGTGGGTAGAGTCCAGTATGTGTAGAGTCCAGTATGTGTAGAGTCCAGTGTGTGTGTACAGTCCAGTGTGTGTACAGTCCAGTGTGTGTAGAGTACAGTGTTTGTGTAGAGTCCAGTGTGTGGGTAGAGTCCAGTGTGTGTAGAGTCCAGTGTGTGTGTAGAGTCCAGTGTGTGTAGAGTCTGGTGTGTATGTAGAGTCTGGTGTGTGGGTAGAGTCCAGTGTGTGTAGAGTCCAGTGTGTAGTTAGAGTCCAGTGTGTGGGTAGAGTCTGGTGTGTGGGTAGAGTCCAGTGTGTGTAGAGTCCAGTGTTTGTGTAGAGTCCAGTGTGTGGGTTGAGACTGGTGTGTGGGTAGAGTCTGGTATGTGTAGAGTCCAGTGTGTGTAGAGTCCAGTGTGTGTGCAGAGTCCAGTGTGTGGGTAGAGTCAGTTGTGTGGGTAGAGTCTGGTGTGTGGGTAGAGTCCAGTGTGTATAGAGTCCAGTGTGTGGTTAGAGTCCAGTGTGTGGGTAGAGTCTGGTGTGTGGGTAGAGTCCAGTGTGTGTAGAGTCCAGTGTGTGTGTAGAGTCCAGTGTGTGTAGAGTCTGGTGTGTATGTAGAGTCCAGTGTGTGTAGAGTCCAGTGTGTGTGTAGAGTCCAGTGTGTGGGTAGAGTCAGGTGTGTGGGTTGAGACTGGCGTTTGGGTAGAGTCCAGTATGTGTAGAGTCCAGTGTGTGGTAAGAGTCCAGTGTGTGGGTAGAGTCTGGTGTGTGGGTAGAGTCCAGTGTGTGTAGAGTCCAGTGTTTGTGTAGAGTCCAGTGTGTGGGTTGAGACTGGTGTGTGGGTAGAGTCCAGTGTGTGTAGAGTCCAGTGTGTGTGTAGAGTCCAGTGTGTGTGTAGAGTCCAGTGTGTGTAGAGTCCAGTGTTTGTGTAGAGTCCAGTGTGTGGGTTGAGACTGGTGTGTGTAGAGTCCAGTGTGTGTAGAGTCCAGTGTGTGTGTAGAGTCCAGTGTGTGGGTAGAGTCAGGTGTGTGGGTTGAGACTGGTGTGTGGGTAGAGTCCAGTGTGTGTAGAGTCCAGTGTGTGTATAGTCCAGTGTGTGTAGAGTCCAGTGTGTGTAGAGTCCGGTGTGTATGTAGAGTCCGGTGTGTGTAGAGTCCAGTTTGTGTGTAGAGTCCAGTGTGTGTAGAGTCCAGTGTGTGTAGATTCCAGTGTGTGTAGAGTCTGGTGTGTATGTAGAGTCCAGTGTTTGTTTAGAGTCCAGTGTTTGTGTAGAGTCCAGTGTTTGTGTAGAGTCCAGTGTGTGGGTTGTGACTGGTGTGTGGGTAGAGTCTGGTGTGTGTAGAGTCTGGTGTGTGTAGAGTCCAGTGTGTGTAGAGTCCAGTGTGTGTAGAGTCCAGTGTGTGGGTAGAGTCAGGTGTGTGGGTTGAGACTGGTGTGTGGGTAGAGTCCAGTATGTGTAGAGTCCAGTGTGTGGTAAGAGTCCAGTGTGTGGGTTGAGACTGGTGTGTGGGTAGAGTCCAGTGTGTGTAGAGTCCAGTGTGTGTGTAGAGTCCAGTGTGTGTGTAGAGTCCAGTGTGTGTAGAGTCCAGTGTTTGTGTAGAGTCCAGTGTTTGTGTAGAGTCCAGTGTGTGGGTTGAGACTGGTGTGTGTAGAGTCCAGTGTGTGTAGAGTCCAGTGTGTGTGTAGAGTCCAGTGTGTGGGTAGAGTCAGGTGTGTGGGTTGAGACTGGTGTGTGGGTAGAGTCCAGTGTGTGTAGAGTCCAGTGTGTGTAGAGTCCAGTGTTTGTGTAGAGTCCAGTGTGTGGGTTGAGGCTGGTGTGTGGGTAGAGTCTGGTGTGTGTAGAGTCCAGTGTGTGTAGAGTCCATTGTGTGTGTAGAGTCCAGTGTGTGGGTAGAGTCAGTTGTGTGGGTAGAGTCTGGTGTGTGGGTAGAGTCCAGTGTGTGTAGAGTCCAGTGTGTGTAGAGTCCAGTTGTGTAGAGTCCAGTGTGTGTAGAGTCTGGTGTGTATGTAGAGTCCAGTGTGTGTATAGTCCAGTGTGTGTGTAGAGTCCAGTGTGTGGGTAGAGTCAGGTGTGTGGGTTGAGACTGGTGTGTGGGTAGAGTCCAGTATGTGTAGAGTCCAGTATGTGTAGAGTCCAGTGTGTGTGTACAGTCCAGTGTGTGTAGAGTACAGTGTTTGTGTAGAGTCCAGTGTGTGGGTTGAGACTGGTGTGTGGGTAGAGTCTGGTATGTGTAGAGTCCAGTGTGTGTGTAGAGTCCAGTGTGTGTGTAGAGTCCAGTGTGTGTAGAGTCCAGTGTTTGTAGAGTCCAGTGTGTGTAGAGTCCGGTGTGTATGTAGAGTCCGGTGTGTGTAGAGTCCAGTTTGTGTGTAGAGTCCAGTGTGTGTAGAGTCTGGTGTGTATGTAGAGTCCAGTGTGTGTAGAGTCCGGTGTGTGTAGAGTCCGGTGTGTGTAGAGTCCAGTTTGTGTGTAGAGTCCAGTTTGTGTAGAGTCTGGTGTGTATGTAGAGTCCAGTGTGTGTAGAGTCTGGTGTGTGTAGAGTCCAGTTTGTGTGTGGAGTCTGGTGTGTGGGTAGAGTCTGGTGTGTGGGTAGAGTCCAGTGTGTGTAGAGTCCGGTGTGTGTAGAGTCTAGTGTGTGGGTAAAGTCCGGTGTGTGGGTAGAGTCCGGTGTGTGGGTAGAGTCTGTGGTGTGTGGGTAGAGTCCAGTGTGTGTAGAGTCCAGTGTGTGTAGAGTACAGTGTGTGTAGAGTCCAGTGTGTGTAGAGTCCAGTGTTTGTGTAGAGTCCAGTGTTTGTGTAGAGTCCAGTGTTTGTGTAGAGTCCAGTGTTTGTGTAGAGTCCAGTGTTTGTGTAGAGTCCAGTGTGTGGGTTGTGACTGGTGTGTGGGTAAAGTATGGTGTGTGTAGAGTCTGGTGTGTGTAGAGTCCAGTGTGTGTAGAGTCCAGTCTGTGTGTAGAGTCCAGTGTGTGGGTAGAGTCAGGTGTGTGGGTTGAGACTGGTGTGTGGGTAGAGTCCAGTATGTGTAGAGTCCAGTGTGTGTGTACAGTCCAGTGTGAGTACAGTCCAGTGTGTGTAGAGTACAGTGTTTGTGTAGAGTCCAGTGTGTGGGTTGAGACTGGTGTGTGGGTAGAGTCTGGTATGTGTAGAGTCCAGTGTGTGTAGAGTCCAGTGTGTGTGCAGAGTCCAGTGTGTGGTTAGAGTCCAGTGTGTGGTTAGAGTCCAGTGTGTGGGTAGAGTCCAGTGTGTGGGTAGAGTCCAGTATGTGTAGAGTCCAGTATGTGTAGAGTCCAGTGTGTGTGTACAGTCCAGTGTGTGTACAGTCCAGTGTGTGTAGAGTACAGTGTTTGTGTAGAGTCCAGTGTGTGGGTAGAGTCCAGTGTGTGTAGAGTCCAGTGTGTGTGTAGAGTCCAGTGTGTGTAGAGTCTGGTGTGTATGTAGAGTCTGGTGTGTGGGTAGAGTCCAGTGTGTGTAGAGTCCAGTGTGTAGTTAGAGTCCAGTGTGTGGGTAGAGTCTGGTGTGTGGGTAGAGTCCAGTGTGTGTAGAGTCCAGTGTTTGTGTAGAGTCCAGTGTGTGGGTTGAGACTGGTGTGTGGGTAGAGTCTGGTATGTGTAGAGTCCAGTGTGTGTAGAGTCCAGTGTGTGTGCAGAGTCCAGTGTGTGGGTAGAGTCAGTTGTGTGGGTAGAGTCTGGTGTGTGGGTAGAGTCCAGTGTGTATAGAGTCCAGTGTGTGGTTAGAGTCCAGTGTGTGGGTAGAGTCTGGTGTGTGGGTAGAGTCCAGTGTGTGTAGAGTCCAGTGTGTGTGTAGAGTCCAGTGTGTGTAGAGTCTGGTGTGTATGTAGAGTCCAGTGTGTGTAGAGTCCAGTGTGTGTGTAGAGTCCAGTGTGTGGGTAGAGTCAGGTGTGTGGGTTGAGACTGGCGTTTGGGTAGAGTCCAGTATGTGTAGAGTCCAGTGTGTGGTAAGAGTCCAGTGTGTGGGTAGAGTCTGGTGTGTGGGTAGAGTCCAGTGTGTGTAGAGTCCAGTGTTTGTGTAGAGTCCAGTGTGTGGGTTGAGACTGGTGTGTGGGTAGAGTCCAGTGTGTGTAGAGTCCAGTGTGTGTGTAGAGTCCAGTGTGTGTGTAGAGTCCAGTGTGTGTAGAGTCCAGTGTTTGTGTAGAGTCCAGTGTGTGGGTTGAGACTGGTGTGTGTAGAGTCCAGTGTGTGTAGAGTCCAGTGTGTGTAGAGTCCAGTGTGTGGGTAGAGTCAGGTGTGTGGGTTGAGACTGGTGTGTGGGTAGAGTCCAGTGTGTGTAGAGTCCAGTGTGTGTATAGTCCAGTGTGTGTAGAGTCCAGTGTGTGTAGAGTCCGGTGTGTATGTAGAGTCCGGTGTGTGTAGAGTCCAGTTTGTGTGTAGAGTCCAGTGTGTGTAGAGTCCAGTGTGTGTAGATTCCAGTGTGTGTAGAGTCTGGTGTGTATGTAGAGTCCAGTGTTTGTTTAGAGTCCAGTGTTTGTGTAGAGTCCAGTGTTTGTGTAGAGTCCAGTGTGTGGGTTGTGACTGGTGTGTGGGTAGAGTCTGGTGTGTGTAGAGTCTGGTGTGTGTAGAGTCCAGTGTGTGTAGAGTCCAGTGTGTGTAGAGTCCAGTGTGTGGGTAGAGTCAGGTGTGTGGGTTGAGACTGGTGTGTGGGTAGAGTCCAGTATGTGTAGAGTCCAGTGTGTGGTAAGAGTCCAGTGTGTGGGTTGAGACTGGTGTGTGGGTAGAGTCCAGTGTGTGTAGAGTCCAGTGTGTGTGTAGAGTCCAGTGTGTGTGTAGAGTCCAGTGTGTGTAGAGTCCAGTGTTTGTGTAGAGTCCAGTGTTTGTGTAGAGTCCAGTGTGTGGGTTGAGACTGGTGTGTGTAGAGTCCAGTGTGTGTAGAGTCCAGTGTGTGTGTAGAGTCCAGTGTGTGGGTAGAGTCAGGTGTGTGGGTTGAGACTGGTGTGTGGGTAGAGTCCAGTGTGTGTAGAGTCCAGTGTGTGTAGAGTCCAGTGTTTGTGTAGAGTCCAGTGTGTGGGTTGAGGCTGGTGTGTGGGTAGAGTCTGGTGTGTGTAGAGTCCAGTGTGTGTAGAGTCCATTGTGTGTGTAGAGTCCAGTGTGTGGGTAGAGTCAGTTGTGTGGGTAGAGTCTGGTGTGTGGGTAGAGTCCAGTGTGTGTAGAGTCCAGTGTGTGTAGAGTCCAGTTGTGTAGAGTCCAGTGTGTGTAGAGTCTGGTGTGTATGTAGAGTCCAGTGTGTGTATAGTCCAGTGTGTGTGTAGAGTCCAGTGTGTGGGTAGAGTCAGGTGTGTGGGTTGAGACTGGTGTGTGGGTAGAGTCCAGTATGTGTAGAGTCCAGTATGTGTAGAGTCCAGTGTGTGTGTACAGTCCAGTGTGTGTAGAGTACAGTGTTTGTGTAGAGTCCAGTGTGTGGGTTGAGACTGGTGTGTGGGTAGAGTCTGGTATGTGTAGAGTCCAGTGTGTGTGTAGAGTCCAGTGTGTGTGTAGAGTCCAGTGTGTGTAGAGTCCAGTGTTTGTAGAGTCCAGTGTGTGTAGAGTCCGGTGTGTATGTAGAGTCCGGTGTGTGTAGAGTCCAGTTTGTGTGTAGAGTCCAGTGTGTGTAGAGTCTGGTGTGTATGTAGAGTCCAGTGTGTGTAGAGTCCGGTGTGTGTAGAGTCCGGTGTGTGTAGAGTCCAGTTTGTGTGTAGAGTCCAGTTTGTGTAGAGTCTGGTGTGTATGTAGAGTCCAGTGTGTGTAGAGTCTGGTGTGTGTAGAGTCCAGTTTGTGTGTGGAGTCTGGTGTGTGGGTAGAGTCTGGTGTGTGGGTAGAGTCCAGTGTGTGTAGAGTCCGGTGTGTGTAGAGTCTAGTGTGTGGGTAAAGTCCGGTGTGTGGGTAGAGTCCGGTGTGTGGGTAGAGTCTGTGGTGTGTGGGTAGAGTCCAGTGTGTGTAGAGTCCAGTGTGTGTAGAGTCCAGTGTGTGTAGAGTCCAGTGTGTGTAGAGTCCAGTGTTTGTGTAGAGTCCAGTGTGTGTAGAGTCCAGTTGTGTAGAGTCCAGTGTGTGTAGAGTCTGGTGTGTATGTAGAGTCCAGTGTGTGTATAGTCCAGTGTGTGTGTAGAGTCCAGTGTGTGGGTAGAGTCAGGTGTGTGGGTTGAGACTGGTGTGTGGGTAGAGTCCAGTATGTGTAGAGTCCAGTATGTGTAGAGTCCAGTGTGTGTGTACAGTCCAGTGTGTGTAGAGTACAGTGTTTGTGTAGAGTCCAGTGTGTGGGTTGAGACTGGTGTGTGGGTAGAGTCTGGTATGTGTAGAGTCCAGTGTGTGTGTAGAGTCCAGTGTGTGTGTAGAGTCCAGTGTGTGTAGAGTCCAGTGTTTGTAGAGTCCAGTGTGTGTAGAGTCCGGTGTGTATGTAGAGTCCGGTGTGTGTAGAGTCCAGTTTGTGTGTAGAGTCCAGTTTGTGTGTAGAGTCCAGTTTGTGTGTAGAGTCCAGTGTGTGTAGAGTCTGGTGATTATGTAGAGTCCAGTGTGTGTAGAGTCCGGTGTGTGTAGAGTCCAGTTTGTGTGTAGAGTCCAGTGTGTGTAGAGTCTGGTGTGTATGTAGAGTCCAGTGTGTGTAGAGTCCGGTGTGTGTAGAGTCCAGTTTGTGTGTGGAGTCTGGTGTGTGGGTAGAGTCCGGTGTGTGGTAGAGTCCAGTGTGTGTAGAGTCCGGTGTGTGTAGAGTCTAGTGTGTGGGTAGAGTCCGGTGTGTGGGTAGAGTCCGGTGTGTGGGTAGAGTCTGTGGTGTGTGGGTAGAGTCCAGTGTGTGTAGAGTCCAGTGTGTGTAGAGTCCAGTGTGTGTAGAGTCCAGTGTGTGTAGAGTCCAGTGTTTGTGTAGAGTCCAGTGTGTGGGTTGAGACTGGTGTGTGGGTAGAGTCTGGTGTTTGGGCTTTGAGTCAGTACAATATTGTTAGGTAAAAAAGGATAAATACAGGTTTTCCAGGTAGCCGTTGATTAGCTATTTAACAGTCTTGTTTAGCATTCTTATGGCTTGGGGATAGAAGCTGTTCATGATAGAAGCTGTTCATGGTCCTGTTGTTTCCCGACTTGGTATATTGGTACCGCTTTCCATGCGTTAGTAGAGTGAACCGACTATGGCTGGCTGGTGTTTGACAATTATTCAGGCCTTCTAAAAACACTGCCTGGAATTGAGGTCTGGGATTGCAGGGAGATTGTCTGACATACTTAATAACCTCTGTAGGGCCATGCTGTCGAGTGTCTTGCAGTTGCTGTACCAACAGCTAATGCAGCCGGTCAAGCTGCTCTCAATGTAGAACTTTTTGAAGATCTGAGGGTCGGTGCCAAATCTACTCAGCCTGTGTGGGAAGTAGTGCTGTCATGGCCTCTTCACAACCGTGTTGGTTTCTGTGGACAATGTTAATTCCTCAGTGATGTGGACACCAAGGAACATGAAGCTCTCGATCCGCTCCACTACAGCCCCGTCGATGTGCAAACCCCTCTTTGTCCTGTCGTACACAATCAGCTCCTGTATCTTGCTGACGTTGAGAGAGAGTTTGGTGTCCTGACACCACACTGCCAGGTCTCTGACCTCCTCCTTATAGGCTGTCTCTTCATTGAGGGAGAGGTTGTTGTCCTGACACCACATTGCCAGGTCTCTGACCTCCTCCCTATAGGCCGTCTCATCGTTGAGAGAGAGGTTGTTGTCCTGACACCACATTGCCAGTACTCTGACCTCCTCCCTATAGGCCGTCTCATCGTTGAGAGAGAGTTTGTTGTCCTGACACCACACTGCCAGGTCTCTGACCTCCTCCCTGTAGGCTGTCTCATCGTTGAGAGAGAGGTTGTTGTCCTATCACCACACTGCCAGGCCTTTGACCTCCTCCCTGTAGGCTGTCTCATTGTTGAGAGAGAGGTTGTTGTCCTGACACCACACTGCCAGTACTCTGACCTCCTCCCTATAGGCCGTCTCATCGTTGAGAGAGAGGTGGTTGTCCTGACACCACATTGCCAGTACTCTGACATCCTCCCTATAGGCTGTCTCATCGTTGAGAGAGAGGTTGTTGTCCTGACACCACATTGCCAGGTCTCTGACTTCCTCCCTATAGGCTGTCTCATCGTTGAGAGAGAGGTTGTTGTCCTGACACCACATTGCCAGGTCTCTGACTTCCTCCCTATAGGCTGTCTCATCGTTGAGAGAGAGGTTGTTGTCCTGACACCACACTGCCAGTACTCTGACCTCCTCCCTGGATCCAATTACACAGGGAGGTGTTCAGTCTCAGGGTCCTTAGCCTCGTGGTGAGCTTGTGGGGCACTATGGTGATGAATGGTGAGCTGTAGTCAACAAACAGCTTTCTTGACTGTCCACGAGAATCCAAATAGGTCAGATAAGGTTTGAATGAATAACTTCAATCAGACCCCCTCTCACCCTAGAGGGGGGGGGAATAACTAGGGGGGGGTTAACAACTCACACCCTGTTGTAAATCAAGGGGAGTAGATTCAGGTCTCCCTCTCCAACATTCACCAGAATTATGTTATTCTCAACAGACTTTTCCCACTGAAACAACAAATACGTGCAAAAACAAATACTCGAACAGTATTTCTCAAACTGAACGTTGGGAATGGTCAGAGGTGACCTAAAGGGCTCTAATATAATTTTGTTTGTTATTTTTGTAATATCATTAAAAATGTTTGTCACGTTCTGACCTTAGTTCCTTTTTTTATGTCTCTACTTTTGGTTTGGCCAGGGCGTGAGTTGGGGTGGGCATTCTATGTGTTGTTCTATGTTTTAGTTTGGTCAGGGCGTGAGTTGGGGTGGGCATTCTATGTGTTTGTTCTATGTTTTCTATTTCTATGTGTTTGGCCTGGTATGGTTCCCAATCAGAGGCAGCTGTCTATCGTTGTCTCTGATTGAGAACCATACTTATGTAGCCTGTTCCCACCTGTGTTTGTGGGTAGTTGTTTCCTGTTTTGTGTTTTGTCAACTGACAGGACTGTTTTGTTTTTTCGTTGTTTCACCTTTGTTATTTTGTGTTCAGATTAACATGGACACATACCACGCTGCATTTTGGTCTGATCCTTCATATTCCTCATCAGACGAGGACAAGAATCGTTACAATGTTAGAAAATAAATACTGTAACTTGGAAAGTATACACACTACATGGATGAAGTTCCCATACAATTTTTTTACTTTAAAAAAAATCACCTTTATTTAACCAGATAGGCCAGTTGAGAACATGGCATGAAATATGAAAAATGATTAAAGTGTTTTTGTTAAGAGAGGGATGTTATTTGAGAAGCTATAAGAGATCATTGTTTTCCATAGACTTTGCACAGTGACAAGTCACGCCCCTGAGTGAGGTCAGAGAGCGTGTCAGCCTGCTGGAACCGCCCCTTTTGAGCAAACTGTATGAAAAGGTTGTGAATCTGCAGCTGCTCGTTTAAAGTGGTTTGAACTTTTATCTCAACACGAGGTAGAGACGATAAACTCACCTCCCGGAAATTCACTGGTATGGCTGATTAGATGTCCTAAGTAAAGTGAATTTAAGTAGGACCATCATCCCATTGGGGAACCATTTATCTTCAAAGAAGCAACTTCAAGAGTGAATGGAAGGAAAGTAGTTCTTTCTGGACTACACGACACGTCACAGGATAACAGACAACTACAGAGAAGAACAACAGTTGAAGACTTGTCTGGGCAATCAGAGCCTCACAAAAGGCCCAACTCCCTTTTCAATGCTTCTCTGTTCACCGAGAGACCACCGGCTAAACCAGGCATTTCACATAAATACATGAATGATTTCTTATTCATTCGTGCGGTGATTCGTCTGCAGAGTATATTGTTACAGTGAGAAAAGTTTCTGAATATACCAATGTTAAACCAATTTGTGTAGTACTGAACCGTAAGTAAGGCTCAGGCTTTTTGCAGATGGAGGTTTCGACTGTTCAGAATGTTGATATGATATGAGGTTATGATTAACAAGTTGATTAACAAGTTGACTGTTTATAGATATAAAGACTTTAGAGTTTAATTGGGGAGATGGTAACTCTTCAATGAACTGCTCTCGTGGTTCCCAGAAGCTAATGAGTTAATTGTTACCTTATTAATTTAATCAGGTAACAATTAAACATAGTTAATTAGATAAATAACCATCTTCAGATTAATTTTAAAGTCAAGTCACGACACAGCATTCTCACATAGGTATTCCTCTTGTCCAGGTGGGTGAGGGCAGTGTGGAGGGCAATAGAGATTGCGTCATCTGTGGATCTGTTAGGGCGGTGTGTGAATGTGTCCAGGTTGTCTGGGATGACGGTGTTGATGTGAGCCATGACCAGTCTTTTCAAAGCATTTTATAGAGATTGTTTATAGATGTAAAAGCTGGAGCCTAAACTAAGGTGGTAAATACATATAAACAACTACAGGGCAGAGGTTCCCTTTGATAGTTTGCAAGACCTGCCAAATCCATCGAGCATCAAAGTCTGGGATTCGATCTTTGTTTCTTTACACTTTGTCTGTTTGACAGCTCTTTGGAGGTATTGGGATTTCTTATAATTGCTCCTTGAACATGGCAGCTCTAAGCCTTTAGCTTAGTGTGGATGTTGCCTGTATTTCATGCCTACTGGTTTCGGTGCGTACGATCACTGTGGGGACCACGTTGTCGATGCACTTATTAATGAAGCCGGTGACTGATGATGTCACAACTCCTCTTATCGGATGAATCCCAGAACATATTCCAGTCTGCAGAGCCTTCCTGTAGCATCTGCTTCATCTGACCACTTCCGTACTGAGCATGTCACTTCCTGTTTGAGCTTTTGCTTGTAAGCAGGAAGAGTTGTGGACTGATTTACAGAACAAGCTGTAAGGTCTGGAACCAGCTCTACTTGGGGAGAAATAAACAGGATATTATATTTTTTATTTTATTTAACCAGGCAAGTCAGTTAAGAACAAATTCTTATTTACAATGGCGGCCTACCCCGGCCAAACCCGGACAACGCTGGGCCAATTGTTCACCGCCCAATCATGGCCTGATGTGATACAGCCTGGATTCGAAGCAGGGACTGTAGTGACGCCTCTTGCACTGAGATGCAGTGCTTTAGACCGCTGAGCCACTCGGGAGCCCGTAGCTGTGTCCCAAATGTAATGTCTTATTCCATGTAATGGTGATAGGGTGCTATTTTGGACTCAACCATAGAGTTGCTTGGCTGGCTGTCTCTCTGCTGTTAATTAAATCATGAGTTTCCCGTCGCAGCCGAGCGAGGTCCATCGTGTTTTTATTGCCTGTAAAAATGTTGCCACCTTCTAAACCTACGGTGGAACTGCCCTTGTCCATCAACTCTCTTTATTTCAGATTGAGTTCTAGATTTCTCCCTCCCCAGCCACGGCCCATAGAAACACCTCTCTGATTCTCATTACCCAGTATGTGTGTTTGTGTCTGGATTTGTATATTTGCATTTGGGGAGCCACAGGATTTGAACCCCAAAGAGATCCCATACTGTGGCACATGGATGATTGGACCTGTTTTGTTTTTGGGAGAGGAGAGTGGAAGGAGAAGGGAGGGGAGGAGAGGAGGACCCAAAACCAGGAAGATATTATGGGGTGGACAGACAGTCAGACAGACATGTGTCTCTTTGAGATCACAGGGTGTAGACAGATGAGACCGGGGTCTGGGATCTGGGGTGGATGAGAGGGTGAGGTGGATGAGAGGGTGAGGTGGATGAGAGGAGGCTGGGGTCTGGGGCGAGGTGGATGAGAGGACGGGGTGGATGAGAGGGTGAGGTGGATGAGAGAAGGCTGGGGTCTAGGGCGAGGTGGATGAGAGGACGGGGTTCAAGGGGGATGAGAGGAGGCTGGGGTCTGGGGCGAGGTGGACGAGAGGACGGGGTTCAAGGGGGATGAGAGGAGGCTGGGGGAGGTGATAGAGAGGGGTCTTGTTCGAGGGGTTTGAAGGAGGTGAGAGGGGGTGAAAGGGGGCAGGGAGGGTAGGTGAAGGGGAAGGTTGGGTTGAAGGGGAGAGAGGATGGAAGCGGGTTGGGTTGAAGGTGAGAGAGGATGGAAGGGGGTTGGGTTGAAGGGGAGAGAGGATGGAAGGGGGATGGGTTGAAGGGGAGAGAGGATGGAAGGGGGTTGGGTTTGAGGGGGCGAGTGGAGGCTTCAGGATTTAGCTCTTTTATGTACTTTGACCCCAGGTCCACAGGAGGCCCGCGGAGAACACATGCCAATCTCCCCGGGCGGGCAGGACAGCCCTGCCCTCTCCCTCACCTCTACATCTGCCACCAGTCCCTGTCCTCCTTGGCTGTCTCCAAAGAGATATATATGTGTTTGTATGTGAGTTTGGAGCTGGTTTTGGAGTGGAATGCGCTCAGATGATACATTTGTTTCTCTGTCCTTCTCTTAAATCCGTCTCTCTCTCTCTCTCTCTCTCTCTCTCTCTCTCTCTCTCTCTCTCTCTCTCTCATCCCTGTGTAATCTCTATTTGTATTTATTCCCTTTCTAAACCCTATCTAATCCATTTCTAATCCCTGTCTAATCGCTGCATAATCCCTGTCTAACCCATATGTAATCCCTATTTTATCCATGTCTATTCCCTGTCTAATCGCTGCATAATCCCTGTCTAACCCATATGTAATCCCTATTTTATCCATGTCTATTCCCTGTCTAATCGCTGCATAATCCCTGTCTAATCCATATGTAATCCCTATTTTATCCATGTCTATTCCCTGTCTAATCGCTGCATAATCCCTGTCTAATCCATATGTAATCCCTATTTTATCCATATCTATTCCCTGTCTAATCCATATGTAATCCCTATTTTATCCATGTCTATTCCCTGTCTAATCGCTGCATAATCCCTGTCTAATCCGTATATGTACCTAATCCCTTTCTAATCGGTATCTAATCAATGTTTTACCCCTGTTTAAATGTATATCTAATCCCTATCTAATCCATGTATAATCCCTATCTAATCTATATCTAATCCCTGTCTAATTCCTATGAAATCCACATCATAATATGTCTGTCACACATTTAGTTTATTATTGTGCCGCCTGCAACACACTGTTTTTATTGAGCTGCCTGCAACACTGTTCTTGTTTTTATTGCCCTGAGTGAGAGTATAGGTGATACTGTAACACACACTCTCCTCTCCTATCTCTCTTCTCTCTCCTCTTCTCTCCTATTCTATCCTTTCCTATCCCCTTTCTCTCCTCTCCTCTCCTCTCCCTCTTCTCTCTCCTCTTTTATCCTTTCCTATCTCCTCTCTCTCCTCTCCTCTCTTATCTCTCCTTTTATCTCCTATTCTATCTCCTCTCCTCTCCTCTCCTCTCCTCTCCTCTCCTCTCCTCTCCTCTCCTCTCCTCTCCTCTCCTCTCCTCTCCTCTCCTCTCCTCTCCTCTCCTCTCCTCTCCTCTCCTCTCCTCTCCTCTCCTCCACCTCTCCTCTCCTCTCCTCTCCTCTCCCTCTTCTCTCTCCTCTTCTATCCTTTCCCATCTCCTCTCTCTCCTCTCCTCTCTTCTCCTCTCCTCTCCTCCACCTCTCCTCTCCTCTTCGCTCCTCTCCTCTCCTCTCTTCTCCTCTCCTCTCCTCCACCTCTCCTCTCCTCTTCGCTCCTCTCCTCTCCTCTCCTCTCCTCTCCTCCACCTCTCCTCTCCTCTTCGCTCCTCTCCTCTCCTCTCTTCTCCTCTCCTCTCCTCCACCTCTCCTCTCCTCTTCGCTCCTCTCCTCTCCTCCACCTCTCCTCTCCTCTTCGCTCCTCTCCTCTCCTCTCTTCTCCTCTCCTCTCCTCCACCTCTCCTCTCCTCTTCGCTCCTCTCCTCTCCTCTCCTCTCCTCCACCTCTCCTCTCCTCTTCGCTCCTCTCCTCTCCTCTCTTCTCCTCTCCTGTCCTCCACCTCTCCTCTCCTCTTCGCTCCTCTCCTCTCCTCTCCTCCACCTCTCCTCTCCTCTTCGCTCCTCTCCTCTCCTCTCTTCTCCTCTCCTCTCCTCCACCTCTCCTCTCCTCTTCGCTCCTCTCCTCTCCTCTCCTCCACCTCTCCTCTCCTCTTCGCTCCTCTCCTCTCCTCTCCTCTCTTCTCCTCTCCTCTCCTCTCCTCCACCTCTCCTCTCCTCTTCGCTCCTCTCCTCTCCTCTCTTCTCCTCTCCTCTCCTCCACCTCTCCTCTCCTCTTCGCTCCTCTTCGCTCCTCTCCTCTCTTCTCCTCTCCTCTCCTCTTCGCTCATCTCCTCTCCTCTCTTCTCCTCTCCTCTCTTCTCCTCTCCTCTCCCTCTTCTCTCTCCTCTTCTATCCTTTCCCATCTCCTCTCTCTCCTCTCCTCTCTTCTCCTCTCCTCTCCTCCACCTCTCCTCTCCTCTTCGCTCCTCTCCTCTCCTCTCTTCTCCTCTCCTCTCCTCTCTTCTCCTCTCCTCTTCGCTCCTCTCCTCTTCGCTCCTCTCCTCTCTCTCCTCCACCTCTCCTCTTTGCTCCTCTCCTCTCCTCTCTTCTCCTCTCCTCTCCTCTCTTCTCCTCTCCTCTTCGCTCCTCTCCTCTTCGCTCCTCTCCTCTCCTCTCCTCCACCTCTCCTCTTCGCTCCTCTCCTCTCCTCACCTCTCCTCTCCTCCACCTCTCCTCTCCTCTCCTCTTCGCTCCTCTCCTCTCCTCTTCGCTCCTCTTCGCTCCTCTCCTCTCCTCACCTCTCCTCCACCTCTCCTCCACCTCTCCTCTCCTCACCTCTCCTCTCCTCACCTCTCCTCCACCTCTCCTCTCCTCACCTCTCCTCTCCTCACCTCTCCTCTCCTCCACCTCTCCTCTCCTCACCTCTCCTCCACCTCTCCTCCACCTCTCCTCTTCGCTCCTCTCCTCTCCTCACCTCTCCTCCACCTCTCCTCTCCTCACCTCTCCTCTCCTCTCCTCTCCTCTCCTCTCCTCTCCTCTCCTCTCCTCTCCTCTCCTCTCCTCTCCTCTCCTCTCCTCTCCTCTCCTCTCCTCTCCTCTCCTCTCCTCTCCTCTCCTCTCCTCTCCTCTCCTCTCCTCTCTCTCTGTTCCACTGCAAACTGAATTACATATAATCTGAAAGCACGGTTGCATCAAATCAGAATTTAATCATAAATAAATGTAACATTTGTAATTCGACGAGACAATTTCATAAACGCGTGTGGTTTTTTGTGATAAATTATGTAAGAATGGACTCAACCGAAACCAGAAACACTGGCAATACACTGGAAATACACTGGCAATACACTGACAATACACTGGCAATACACTGACAATACACTGGCAATACACTGACAATACACTGACAATACACTGACAATACACTTGCAATACACTGACAATACACTAACAATACACTGGCAATACACTGGCAATACACTGGCAATAAACTGGCAAAACACTGACAATACACTGACAAACACTGGCAATACACTGACAAAGAAGAGGCTAGGAAAGAAGTGGCTAGGAAAGAAGAGGCTAGGAAAGAAGAGGCTAGGAAAGAAGATGCTAGGAAAGAAGAGACTAGGAAAGAAGAGGCTAGGAAAGAAGAGTCTAGGAAAGAAGAGACTAGGAAAGAAGAGGCTAGGAAAGAAGAGTCTAGGAAAGAAGAGACTAGGAAAGAAGAGACTAGGAAAGAAGAGGCTAGGAAAGAAGAGGCTGGGAAAGAAGAGGCTAGGGAAGAAGAGGCTAGGGAAGAAGAGGAGAGGGAAGAAGAGGCTAGGGAAGAAGAGGCTAGGGAAGAAGAGGCTAGGAAAGAAGAGACTGGGAAAGAAGAGGCTAGGGAAGAAGAGGAGAGGGAAGAAAAGCCTAGGGAAGAAGAGGGTAAGAAGAGGAGGGAAAAGGAGTTGGAAGAAGCTGCTAGGGAAAAAGAGGCTAGGGTAGGAGAGGCTAGGGTAAAAGAGGGTAGAAGAGGGTAGAATAGGCTAGGGTAGAAGAGGCTAGGGTAGAAGGGAGTAGAAGAGGCTAGGGTAGAAGAGGCTAGGGTAGAAGAGGCTAGTGAAAGAAGAGGCAAGAATAGGCAAGAAGAGGCTAGACAAGAAGGGGCTAGGCAAGAAGAGGCTAGGGTAGAAGAGGCTAGGGTAGAAGAGCCTAGGGTAGAAGAGGCTAGGTTAGAAGAGGCTAGGGTAGAAGAGGCTAGGCAAGAAGAGGCTAGGGTAGAAGAGGGTAGAAGAGGCTAGTGAAGAAGAGGCTAGGGTAGAAGAGGAAGGAAAAGGAGTTGGAAGAAGTGGCTAGGGAAGAAGAGGCTAGGGTAGAAGAGGCTCTGGTAGAATAGGCTAGGGTAGAAGAGGCTAGGGTAGAAGAGGCTAGGGTAGAAGAGACCAGGGAAGAAGAGGCTAGGGTAGAAGAGGCTAGGGTAGAAGAGGCTAGGGTAGAAGAGGCTAGGGTAGAAGAGACCAGGGAAGAAGAGGCTAGGGTAGAAGAGGCCAGGGAAGAAGAGGCTAGGGTAGAAGAGGCTATGGTAGAATAGGCTAGGGTAGAAGAGGATAGGGTAGAAGAGGCCAGGGAAGAAGAGGCTAGGGTAGAAGAGGCTAGGGTAGAAGAGGCTATGGTAGAATAGGCTAGGGTAGAAGAGGCTAGGGTAGAAGAGGCCAGGGAAGAAGAGGCTAGGGTAGAAGAGGCTAGGGTAGAAGAGGCTAGGGTAGAAGAGGCTATGGTAGAATAGGCTAGGGTAGAAGAGGCTAGGGTAGAAGAGTGCTTTGGCAAAGTGGGTGGGCATGGTAGCAACACAACACAACAACAACATGGTAGCAACACAACATGGTAATAACACAACTTAACAACAGAAGTACTCTAGATAAAACAAACTGACCCCAGCCCCCCGACACAAACTACTGCAGCATAAATACTGGAGGCTGAGACAGGAGGGGTCAGGAGACACTGTGGCCCCATCCGAGGACACCCCCGGACAGGGCCAAACAGCAACACAACATGGTAGCAACACAACATAACAACAACATGGTAGCAACATAACATAACAACAGCATGGTAGCCACACAGCATGGTAGCAACACAACATAACAACAATATGGTAGCAACACAACATGGTAGCAACACAACATAACAACAATATGGTAGCAACACAACATGGTAGCAACACAAATTGACAACAACATGGTAGCAGCACAGCATGGTAGCAGCACAAAGGGCAAGAAGGTAGAGACAACAATACATCACACAAAGCAACTACAACTGTCTGTAAGAGTGTCCATAATTGAGTCTTTGAAAGAAGAGATGGAGATAAAACTGTGTGGAGGATGAGTGCTGCAGTAGATATCTCAGATAGGGGGGAGTGAACAGGTGTTGTATGTGGAGGATGAGGGCTGCAGTAGATATCTCAGATAGGGGGGAGTGAGGCCAAAGAGGGTTTTATAAACAAACATCAACCAGTGGGTCTTGCGACGGGTAGACAGAGATGACCAGTTTACAGAGAAGTATAGAGTGCAGTGATGTGTCCTATAAGGAGTGTTGGTGGCAAATCTGATGGCCGAATGGTAAAGAACATCTAGCCGCTCGAGAGCACCATTACCTGCCGAACTATAAATTAGTCTCTCCATAATCTAGCATGGGTAGGATGGTCATCTGAATCAGGTTTAGTTTGGAAGCTGGGGTGAAAGAGGAACGATTACGATAGAAGAAACCAAGTCTAGATTTAACTTTAGCCTGCAGCTTTGATATGTGCTGAGAGAAGGACAGTGTACCATCTAGCTATACTCCCAAGTACTTGTATGAGGTGACTATCTCAAGCTCTAAACCCTCAGAGGTAGTAATCACACCTGTGGAGAGAGGGGCATTCTTCTTACCAAACCACATGACCTTTGTTTTGGAGGTGTTCAGAACAAGGTTAAGGCTAGAGAAAGTTTGTTGGACACTAAGAAAGCTTTGATGTAGAGCATTTATTTAACACACCATCCGTGGAGGGGCCAGCTGAGTACAAGAGTATCATCTGCATTTAAATGGATGAGAGAGCTTCCTACTGCCTGAGCTATGTTGTTGATGTAATTTGAGAAGAGCTTGGGGACTAGGATTGAGCCTTGGGGTACTCCCTTGGTGACAGGCAGTGGCTGAGACAGCAGATGTTCTGACTTTATACACTGCACTCTTTGAGAAAGCTACTTAACAAACTTTGGCCAAGTCAATAAAAGTAGCGGCACAATATTGATTAGAATCAAGGGCAATGGTGACATCATTGATGACCTATAAGGTTGCGGTGACACATCCATAACCTGAGTGAAAACCAGATTGCATACCAGAGAGAATACTATAGACATTATTATGAAAGCCAGTCTGTTGATTACTGACAAGTTTGTTACACAATACATGTATGTTTTGTTCGATAAAGTTCATATTCATATCCCAAAATCTCAGTTTAGATTGGCGCGTTATGTTCAGTAGTTCCAAAACATCCAGTGATTTTGTAGAGAGCCACATCAATTTACAGGAATAATCATAAGAAACATTGCTAAAAGATACAAGTGTTATGCATGGAATTGTAGATCCACTTCTCCTTAATGCAACCACTGTGTCAGATTTTCAAGAAAACTTTACGGAAAAAGCACACCATGCAATAATCTGCGTACAGCGCTCAGACACAAAAACAAGCCATACATATATCTGTCATGTTGTGGAGTCAACAGAAGTCAGAAATAGCATCATAAATATTCACTTACCTTTGATGATCTTCATCAGAATGCACTCCCAGGAATCCCAGTTCCACAATATATTTTTGATTTGTTCAATAAAGTCTATCATTTGTGTCCAAATACCTCCATTTTTTTCATCCGTTTAGTTCACAATCCAAACTCACGAAGCGCGGGCAAGTCCAGGTGAAAGTTCAGACCCAAGTCACATTACAGTTCGTGGAAACATGTCAAACGAAGTATAGAATCAATCTTTAGGATGTTTTTATCATACATCTTCAATAATGTTCCAACTGGAGAATTAATTTGTCTGTAGAAATGCAATGGAACAGAGCTAACTCTCACTTGAGAATGCGTGATCAGCTCATGCCACTCTGGCAGACATCTGACTCATTCAGCTCCCATTCCCCCCTCCTTCAGAGTAGAAATATCGGACAAGGTACTAAAGACTGTTGACATCTAGTGAAAGCCTTAGGAAGTGCAATATGACCCCATAGACACTGTATGACTTGAAAAATTACAAACCTCAGATTTCCCACTTCCTGGTTGCATTTTTTGACAGGTTTTTGCCT
Organism: Oncorhynchus kisutch; assembly: GCF_002021735.2. Lineage (NCBI taxonomy): Eukaryota > Metazoa > Chordata > Actinopteri > Salmoniformes > Salmonidae > Oncorhynchus > Oncorhynchus kisutch. The sequence goes on from NC_034184.2 coordinate 88,451,630, forward strand.
GCCATATGAGTTTCGTTAAACTCACAGACATCATTCAAACAATTGTTGAAACTGCAGAGTGTTTTCTATCCCAAATCTACTAATAATATGCATATCCTAGCATCTGGGCCTAAGTAGCAGGCAGTTTACTCTGGGCACGCTTTTCGTCCGGACTTGAAAATACTTCCCCCAAGCCCAAAGAGGTTTTAACCTGCATGTCATGTACACGTCTGGTGGCTTTAGGCAATATCAAGAAGTGCACGATGGCGTGTACAGACACACCCGTGGCCCCGGTTTGGATGTTACAGGATATGGACGGGGCCCGTTGAATATAAAAACATTTTGTGTTGAACGGAGAGCGATACACTGAGACATATTGAATGAAAAATAACCCTTCTGTAATGGCAATGGCAAAAATATATCTACCTCCAGTGTTCCTGAGCACTGAGAGTGTGAAGTGTGTGTTATGGAGGTGATCCAATATATTTTGAGGGGATCCATTTGGGCCGCACCTTGGTCCTCTCCTAAAGCCCTGACTGGCTGACTGTATGTCTGTCTGTCTGTCTGGCTGACTGTCTGGCTGACTGGCTGGCTGATTGACTGGCTGACCGACTGGCTGACTGCCTGGCTGACTGCCTGGCTGACTGCCTGGCTGGACCTCTTCTAAGGCCCAAACTGACAGGCTGATTGACTGGTTGACTGGATGGATGGCTGACTGGCTGACTGGCTGACTGGCTGGCTGGTCCTCTCCTAAAGCCCTTGCTGGCTGACTGGCTGGCTGGTCATCTCCTAATGCCCAATCTGGCTGACTGGCTGGCTAGTGCTCTCCTAAAGCCCTAGCTGGCTGACTGTCTGCCTGGCTGACTGGCTGGCTGACTGGCTGACTGGCTGGCTGACTGGTTGGCTGGTCCTCTTCTAAGACCCAAACTGGCAGACTGGTTGGCTGGTCCTAATCTCAGGCTTAAACTGGCTGACTGGCTGGTCCTCTCCTAAATCCAAAACTGGCTGACTGGCTTACTGGCTGACGGGTCCTCTCCTAAAGCCCAAACTGCCTGACTGGCTGACTGGCTGAATGGCTGGCTGGTCCTCTCCTAAAGCCCTAGCTGGCTGACTGGCTGACTGGCTGGCTGGTCCTCTCCTAAATCCAAAACTGGCTGACTGGCTTACTGGCTGACGGGTCCTCTCCTAAAGCCCAAACTGCCTGACTGGCTGACTGGCTGAATGGCTGGCTGGTCCTCTCCTAAAGCCCTAGCTGGCTGACTGGCTGACTGGCTGGCTGGTCCTCTCCTAAAACCAAAACTGGCTGACTGGCTTACTGGCTGACGGGTCCTCTCCTAAAGCCCAAACTGCCTGACTGGCTGACTGGCTGAATGGCTGGATGGTCCTCTCCTAAAGCCCTAGCTGGCTGACTGGCTGACTGGCTGGCTGGTCCTCTCCTAAATCCAAAACTGGCTGACTGGCTTACTGGCTGACGGGTCCTCTCCTAACGCCCAAACTGGCTGACTGGCTGACTGGCTGAATGGCTGGCTGGTCCTCTCCTAAAGCCCTAGCTGGCTGACTGGCTGACTGGCTGGCTTGTCCTCTCCTAAAGCCCTAGCTGGCTGACTGGCTGACTGGCTGGCTTGTCCTCTCCTAAAGCCCTAGCTGGCTGACTGGCTTACTGGCTGGCTTGTCCTCTCCTAAAGCCCTAGCTGGCTGACTGGCTGACTGGCTGGCTTGTCCTCTCCTAAAAAAGCCCTAGCTGGCTGACTGGCTGACTGGCTGGCTTGTCCTCTCCTAAAGCCCTAGCTGGCTGACTGGCTGACTGGCTGGATTGTCCTCTCCCAAAGCCCTAGCTGGCTGACTGGCTGGTCATCTCCTAAATCCCTGACTGGCTGACTGGTCCCCTTCTAAAGCCCTAATGACTGACTGTCTGCTTGGTCCTCTTCTAAAGCCCTGACTGGCTGCCTGGTCCTCTTCTAAAGCCCTGGCTGGCTGCCTGGTCCTCTTCTAAAGCCCTAATGGCTGACTGTCTGCCTGGTCCTCTTCTAAAGCCCTAATGGCTGACTGTCTGCCTGGTCCTCTTCTAAAGCCCTAATGGCTGACTGTCTGCCTGGTCCTCTTCTAAAGCCATGACTGGCTGCCTGGTCCTCTTCTAAAGCCATGCCTGGCTGCCTGGTCCTCTTCTAAAGCCCTGACTGGCTGCCTGGTCCTCTTCTAAAGCCCTGACTGGCTGCCTGGTCCTCTTCTAAAGATCTGACTGGCTGCCTGGTCCTCTTCTAAAGCCCTGACTGGCTGCCTGGTCCTCTTCTAAAGCCATGACTGGCTGCCTGGTCCTCTTCTAAAGCCATGACTGGCTGCCTGGTCCTCTTCTAAAGCCCTGACTGGCTGCCTGGTCCTCTTCTAAAGCCCTGACTGGCTGCCTGGTCCTCTTCTAAAGATCTGACTCGATGGCTGGTCCTCTTCTAAAGCCCTGACTGGCTGCCTGGTCCTCTTCTAAAGCCCTGCTGGCTGACTGGCTGGCTGGTCCTCTGCTAAAGCCTTAGTTGGCTGACTGGTTGACTGGCTGGCTAGTCCTCTGCTAAAGCCCTGACTGGTTTGTCTACTCCTGAAGCCCTGACTGGCTGCCTGGCTGCCTGGTCCTCTTCTAAAGCCCTGATTGTGTGGCTGGCTGATCCTCTTCTACAGCCCTGACTGGCTGGCTGGCTGGCTGACTGGTCCTCTTCTAAAGCCCTGATTGTCCGGCAGGTCTGATCCTCTTCTAAAGCCCTGACTGGCTGACTGGTCATCTTCTAAAGCCCTGGCTGGCTGACTGAGTGGTCCCCTTCGAAAGACAAGATTGGCTGGCTGACTGTCTGACTGGTCCTCTTCTAAAACCATTACTGGCTGGCTGGTCCTCTTCTGGCTGGTTCTCTGTCTGACTTGCTGACTGGCTGGCTGGTCCTCTTCCAAAGCCCTGTCTGACTGGCTGGCTGGCTGGTCCTCTTCCAATGCCCTGTCTGACTGGCTGGCTGGCTGGCTGGTCCTCTTCCAATGCCCTGTCTGACTGGCTGTCTGGCTGGCTGTCCTTTTCCAATGCCCTGGCTGGCTGGTCCTCTTCCAATGCCCTGTCTGACTGGCTGGCTGACTGGCTGGTCCTCTTCCAAAGCCCTGTCTGACTGGCTGTCTGGCTGGCTGTCCTTTTCCAATGCCCTGACTGGCTGGTCCTCTTCCAAAGCCCTGTCTGACTGGCTGGCTGGTCCTTTTCCAAATCCCTGTCTGACTGGCTGGCTGGCTGGCTGGTCCTCTTCCAAAGCCCTGTCTGACTGGCAGGCTGGCTGGCTGGTCCTCTTGCAATCTCCTGACTGGCTGGCTTGCTGGTTCCTCTTCCAAAGCCCTGTCTGACTGGCAGGCTGGCAGGCTAGCATGCTGGCTGGCTGGCTGGTTGCCTGGCACCTCCTGAGGTGACTGTATCAGAGCCAGTCAAGCATGAAATCAATCACTCACAGCCTGCTGCCTGCCACCACTATTGTGTCCGAGCCATCTGGGCCTTAGCACACTGTCTACATTTGTGTGTGTGTGTGTGTGTGTGTGTGTGTGTGTGTGTGTGTGTGTGTGTGTGTGTGTGTGTGTGTGTGTGTGTGTGTGTGTGTGTGTGTGTGTGTGTGTGTGTGTGTGTGTGTGTGTACTGTATGTGTGTGTGTGTGTGTGTGTGTGTGTGTGTGTGTGTGTGTGTGTGTGTGTGTGTGTGTGTGTGTGTGTGTGTGTGTGTGTGTGTGTGTGTGTGTGTGTGTGTTTGGTCTCGTCCTGTGTGTGTTTGAGCATGTTAAGGTGCTTGGAAGCTTTTTTGGACCACCTGTGTAAGTGTGTTAATTACTAGATAACAGCACATATCTCCCATCTCCAGTGAAGCAGGCAGAAAGGACAGACAGAGACAGTGATTGGTCAGGAGGATCCAGCATGTTAGTGCCCAGCTACATCTGTTTCCTACCAATACCACAACACTGTCCTGCATGGACTCATTTGGCTTAATGAGAACTCCCTGTGTAGAGGCCTCTGGCCCTACTCTGTTCTGTTATTCTCTGTTCTGTTCTGTTATTCTCTGTTCTGTTCTGTTATTCTCTGTGCTGTTCTGTTATTCTCTGTTCTGTTCTATTTAGTTCTGTTCTGTTATTCTCTGTTCTGTTTTGTTCTGTTATTCTCTGTTCTGTTCTGTTATTCTCTGTTCTGTTCTGTTATTCTCTGTTCTGTTCTACTCTGTTCTGTTATTCTCTGTTCTGTTCTGCTATTCTCTGTTCTGCTATTCTCTGTTCTGTTCTGTTCTACTCTGTTCTGTCATACTCTGTTCTGTTCTGCTATTCTCTGTTCTGTTCTGCTATTCTCTGTTCTGTTCTGTTCTAATTTGGTCTGTTCTGTTCTACTCTGTTCTGTTATTCTCTGTTCTGTTCTGCTATTCTCTGTTCTGTTCTGTTCTGTTATTCTCTGTTCTGTTATTCTCTGTTCTGTTCTGTTATTCTCTGTTCTGTTCTGTTATTCTCTGTTCTGTTCTTCTCTGTTCTGTTATTCTTTCTGTTCTGTTATTCTCTGTTCTGTTATTCTCTTGTTCTGTTATTCTCTGTTCTGTTCTGTTATTCTCTGTTCTGTTATTCTCTTTTCTGTTCTGTTATTCTCTGTTCTGTTCTGTTCTCTTTTCTGTTCTGTTCTACTCTGTTCTGTTATTCTCTGTTCTGTTCTGTTATTCTCTGTTCTGTTCTGTTATTCTCTGTTCTGTTCTGTTCTACTCTGTTCTGTTATTCTCTTTTCTGTTCTGTTATTCTCTGTTCTGTTCTGTTATTCTCTGTTCTGTTCTGTTCTACTCTGTTCTGTTTTCTCTGTTCTGTTCTGTTCTGCTATTCTCTGTTCTGTTCTACTCTGTTCTGTTTTCTCTGTTCTGTTCTGTTATTCTCTGTTCTGTTATTCTCTGTTCTGTTCTTCTCTGTTCTGTTATTCTCTTTTCTGTTCTGTTATTCTCTGTTCTGTTATTCTCTGTTCTGTTATTCTCTTTTCTGTTCTGTTCTACTCTGTTCTGTTATTCTCTGTTCTGTTCTGTTATTCTCTGTTCTGTTCTGTTATTCTCTGTTCTGTTCTGTTCTACTCTGTTCTGTTATTCTCTTTTCTGTTCTGTTATTCTCTGTTCTGTTCTGTTATTCTCTGTTCTGTTCTGTTCTACTCTGTTCTGTTATTCTATTTTCTGTTCTGTTCTACTCTATTCTGTTATTCTCTGTTCTGTTCTGTTATTCTCTGGTCTGTTCTGTTATTCTCTGTTCTGTTCTGTAATTCTCTGTTCTGTTCTACTCTGTTCTGTTATTCTCTTTTCTGTTCTGTTCTGTTATTCTCTGTTCTGTTCTGTTCTCTGTTCTGTTCTGTTACTCTCTGTTCTGTTCTGTTATTCTCTTTTCTGTTCTGTTCTACTCTTTTCTGTTCTGTTCTGTTCTACTCTTTTCTGTTCTGTTCTACTCTGTTCTGTTATTCTCTTTTCTGTTCTGTTTTCTCTGTTCTGTTCTGTTCTACTCTGTTCTGTTATTCTCTGTTCTGTTATGTTATTCTCTGTTCTGTTATTCTCTGTTCTGTTCTGTTATTCTCTGTTCTGTTCTGTTCTTCTCTGTTCTGTTATTCTCTTTTCTGTTCTGTTATTCTCTGTTCTGTTATTCTCTGTTCTGTTATTCTCTGTTCTGTTCTGTTATTCTCTGTTCTGTTATTCTCTGTTCTGTTCTGTTATTCTCTTTTCTGTTCTGTTCTACTCTGTTCTGTTATTCTCTGTTCTGTTATTCTCTTTTCTGTTCTGTTATTCTCTGTTCTGTTATGCTCTTTTCTGTTATTCTCTGTTCTGTTCTGTTATTCTCTGTTCTGTTATTCTCTGTTCTGTTCTGTTATTCTCTGTTCTGTTCTGTTCTTCTCTGTTCTGTTATTCTCTGTTCTGTTCTGTTCTACTCTGTTCTGTCATTCTCTGTTCTGTTCTGCTATTCTCTGTTCTGTTCTGTTCTACTCTGTTCTGTCATTCTATTTCTGTTCTGTTCTACTCTGTTCTGTTATTCTCTGTTCTGTTCTGTTATTCTCTGTTCTGTTCTGTTATTCTCTGTTCTGTTCTGTTCTACTCTGTTCTGTTATTCTCTGTTCTGTTATGTTATTCTCTGTTCTGTTATTCTCTGTTCTGTTCTGTTATTCTCTGTTCTGTTCTGTTCTTCTCTGTTCTGTTATTCTCTTTTCTGTTCTGTTATTCTCTGTTCTGTTATTCTCTGTTCTGTTCTGTTATTCTCTGTTCTATTATTCTCTGTTCTGTTCTGTTATTCTCTTTTCTGTTCTGTTCTACTCTGTTCTGTTATTCTCTGTTCTGTTATTCTCTTTTCTGTTCTGTTATTCTCTGTTCTGTTATGCTCTTTTCTGTTATTCTCTGTTCTGTTCTGTTATTCTCTGTTCTGTTATTCTCTGTTCTGTTCTGTTATTCTCTGTTCTGTTCTGTTCTTCTCTGTTCTGTTATTCTCTGTTCTGTTCTGTTCTACTCTGTTCTGTCATTCTCTGTTCTGTTCTGCTATTCTCTGTTCTGTTCTGTTCTACTCTGTTCTGTCATTCTATTTTCTGTTCTGTTCTACTCTGTTCTGTTATTCTCTGTTCTGTTCTGTTATTCTCTGTTCTGTTCTGTTATTCTCTGTTCTGTTCTGTTATTCTCTGTTCTGTTCTACTCTGTTCTGTTATTCTCTTTTCTGTTCTGTTCTACTCTGTTCTGTTCTGTTCTGTTCTACTCTGTTCTGTTATTCTCTGTTCTGTTCTGTTACTCTCTGTTCTGTTCTGTTATTCTCTTTTCTGTTCTGTTCTACTCTTTTCTGTTCTGTTCTGTTCTACTCTTTTCTGTTCTGTTCTACTCTGTTCTGTTATTCTCTTTTCTGTTCTGTTTCTCTGTTCTGTTATGTTCTTCTCTGTTCTGTTATTCTCTGTTCTGTTCTGTTATTCTCTGCTCTGTTCTGTTATTCTCTGTTCTGTTCTTCTCTGTTCTGTTATTCTCTTTTCTGTTCTGTTTCTGTTATTCTCTGTTCTGTTATTCTCTGTTCTGTTATTCTCTGTTCTGTTATTCTCTGTTCTGTTCTGTTATTCTCTGTTCTGTTATTCTCTGTTCTGTTATTCTCTGTTCTGTTCTGTTATTCTCTTTTCTGTTCTGTTCTACTCTGTTCTGTTATTCTCTGTTCTGTTATTCTCTTTTCTGTTCTGTTATTCTCTGTTCTGTTATGCTCTTTTCTGTTATTCTCTGTTCTGTTCTGTTATTCTCTGTTCTGTTATTCTCTGTTCTGTTCTGTTATTCTCTGTTCTGTTCTGTTCTTCTCTGTTCTGTTATTCTCTTTTCTGTTCTGTTATTCTCTGTCCTGTTATTCTCTGTTCTGTTCTGTTATTCTCTGTTCTGTTCTGTTATTCTCTGTTCTGTTATTCTCTGTTCTGTTCTGTTATTCTCTTTTCTGTTCTGTTCTACTCTGTTCTGTTATTCTCTGTTCTGTTATTCTCTTTTCTGTTCTGTTATTCTCTGTTCTGTTATGCTCTTTTCTGTTATTCTCTGTTCTGTTCTGTTATTCTCTGTTCTGTTATTCTCTGTTCTGTTCTGTTATTCTCTGTTCTGTTCTGTTCTTCTCTGTTCTGTTATTCTCTGTTCTGTTCTGTTCTACTCTGTTCTGTCATTCTCTGTTCTGTTCTGCTATTCTCTGTTCTGTTCTGTTCTACTCTGTTCTGTCATTCTATTTTCTGTTCTGTTCTACTCTGTTCTGTTATTCTCTGTTCTGTTCTGTTATTCTCTGTTCTGTTCTGTTATTCTCTGTTCTGTTCTGTTCTACTCTGTTCTGTTATTCTCTGTTCTGTTATGTTATTCTCTGTTCTGTTATTCTCTGTTCTGTTCTGTTATTCTCTGTTCTGTTCTGTTCTTCTCTGTTCTGTTATTCTCTTTTCTGTTCTGTTATTCTCTGTTCTGTTATTCTCTGTTCTGTTATTCTCTGTTCTGTTCTGTTATTCTCTGTTCTGTTATTCTCTGTTCTGTTCTGTTATTCTCTTTCTGTCTGTTCTACTCTGTTCTGTTTATTCTCTGTTCTGTTATTCTCTTTTCTCTGTTCTGTTATTCTCTGTTCTGTTATGCTCTTTTCTGTTATTCTCTGTTCTGTTCTGTTATTCTCTGTTCTGTTATTCTCTGTTCTGTTCTGTTATTCTCTGTTCTGTTCTGTTCTTCTCTGTTCTGTTATTCTCTGTTCTGTTCTACTCTGTTCTGTTATTCTCTTTTCTGTTCTGTTCTACTCTGTTCTGTTCTGTTCTGTTCTACTCTGTTCTGTTATCTCTTGTTCTGTTCTGTTACTCTCTGTTCTGTTCTGTTATTCTCTTTTCTGTTCTGTCTACTCTTTTCTGTTCTGTTCTGTTCTACTCTTTTCTGTTCTGTTCTACTCTGTTCTGTTATTCTCCTTTATCTGTTTCTGTTTTCTCTGTTGCCTGTTATGTTCTTCTCTTTCTGTATATTCTCTGTTCTGTTCTGTTATTCTCTGCTCCTGTTTCTGTTATTCTCTGTTCTGTTCTTCTCTGTTCTGTTATTCTCTTTTCTGTTCTGTTATTCTCTGTTCTGTTATTCTCTGTTCTGTTATTCTCTGTTCTGTTCTGTTATTCTCTGTTTCTGTTATTCTCTGTTCTGTTATTCTCTGTTGTGTTATTCTCTGTTCTGTTCTGTTATTCTCTGTTCTGTTATTCTCTGTTCTGTTATTCTCTGTTCTGTTCTGTTATTCTCTTTTCTGTTCTGTTCTACTCTGTTCTGTTATTCTCTGTTCTGTTATTCTCTTTTCTGTTTCTGTTATTCTCTGTTCTGTTATGCTCTTTTCTGTTATTCTCTGTTCTGTTCTGTTATTCTCTTTCTGTTATTCTCTGTTCTGTTCTGTTATTCTCTGTTCTGTTCTGTTCTTCTCTGTTCTGTTATTCTCTTTTCTGTTCTGTTATTCTCTGTCCTGTTATTCTCTGTTCTGTTCTGTTATTCTCTGTTCTGTTCTGTTATTCTCTGTTCTGTTCTGTTCTGTTCTACTCTGTTCTGTTATTCTCTTTTCTGTTCTGTTATTCTCTGTTCTGTTCTGTTATTCTCTGTTCTGTTCTACTCTGTTCTGTTATTCTCTTTTCTGTTCTGTTCTACTCTGTTCTGTTCTGTTCTGTTCTACTCTGTTCTGTTATTCTCTGTTCTGTTCTGTTATTCTCTGTTCTGTTCTGTTATTCTCTTTTCTGTTCTGTTCTACTATTTTCTGTTCTGTTCTACTCTGTTCTGTTATTGTCTTTTCTGTTCTGTTATTCTCTGTTCTGTTCTGTTCTACTCTGTTCTGTTATTCTCTTTTCTGTTCTGTTATTCTCTGTTCTGTTCTGTTATTCTCTGTTCTGTTCTGTTCTACTCTGTTCTGTTATTCTATTTTCTGTTCTGTTCTACTCTATTCTGTTATTCTCTGTTCTGTTCTGTTATTCTCTGGTCTGTTCTGTTATTCTCTGTTCTGTTCTGTAATTCTCTGTTCTGTTCTACTCTGTTCTGTTATTTCTCTTTTCTGTTCTGTTCTACTCTGTTCTGTTCTGTTATTCTCTGTTCTGTTCTGTTCTCTGTTCTGTTCTGTTACTCTCTGTTCTGTTCTCTTATTCTCTTTTCTGTTCTGTTCTACTCTTTTCTGTTCTGTTCTGTTCTACTCTTTTCTGTTCTGTTCTACTCTGTTCTGTTATTCTCTTTTCTGTTCTGTTTTCTCTGTTCTGTTCTGTTCTACTCTGTTCTGTTATTCTCTGTTCTGTTATGTTATTCTCTGTTCTGTTATTCTCTGTTCTGTTCGTTATTCTCTGTTCTGTTCTGTTCTTCTCTGTTCTGTTATTCTCTTTTCTGTTCTGTTATTCTCTGTTCTGTTATTCTCTGTTCTGTTATTCTCTGTTCTGTTCTGTTATTCTCTGTTCTGTTATGTCTCTGTTCTGTTCTGTTATTCTCTTTTCTGTTCTGTTCTACTCTGTTCTGTTATTCTCTGTTCTGTTTATTCTCTTTTCTGTTCTGTTATCTCTGTTCTGTTATGCTCTTTCTGTTATTCTCTGTTCTGTTCTGTTATTCTCTGTTCTGTTATTCTCTGTTCTGTTCTGTTATTCTCTGTTCTGTTCTGTTCTTCTCTGTTCTGTTATTCTCTGTTCTGTTCTGTTCTAACTCTGTTTCTGTCATTCTCTGTTCTGTTCTGCTATTCTCTGTTCTGTTCTGTTCTACTCTGTTCTGTCATTCTATTTTCTGTTCTGTTCTACTCTGTTCTGTTATTCTCTGTTCTGTTCTGTTATTCTCTGTTCTGTTCTGGTTATTCTCTGTTCTGTTCTGTTCTACTCTGTTCTGTTATTCTCTGTTTCTGTGTATGTTATTCTCTGTTCTGTTATTCTCTGTTCTGTTCTGTTATTCTCTGTTCTTGTTCTGTTCTTCTCTGTTCTGTTATTCTCTTTTCTGTTCTGTTATTCTCTGTTCTGTTATGTCTCTGTTCTGTTATTCTCTGTTCTGTTCTGTTATTCTCTGTTCTGTTATTCTCTGTTCTGTTCTGTTATTCTCTTTTCTGTTCTGTTCTACTCTGTTCTGTTATTCTCTGTTCTGTTATTCTCTTTTCTGTTCTGTTATTCTCTGTTCGGTTATGCTCTTTTCTGTTATTCTCTGTTCTGTTCTGTTATTCTCTGTTCTGTTATTCTCTGTTCTGTTCTGTTATTCTCTGTTCTGTTCTGTTCTTCTCTGTTCTTTTATTCTCTGTTCTGTTCTGTTCTACTCTGTTCTGTCATTCTCTGTTCTGTTCTGCTATTCCTGTTCTGTTCTGTTCTACTCTGTTCTGTCATTCTATTTTCTGTTCTGGTTCTACTCTGTTCTGTTATTCTCTGTTCTGTTCTGTTATTCTCTGTTCTGTTCTGTTATTCTCTGTTTCTGTTCTGTTATTCTCTGTTCTGTTCTACTCTGTTCTGTTATTCTCTTTTCTGTTCTGTTCTACTCTGTTCTGTTCTGTTCTGTTCTACTCTGTTCTGTTATTCTCTGTTCTGTTCTGTTACTCCTCTGTTCTGTTCTGTTATTCTCTTTTTCTGTTCTGTTCTACGCTTTTCTGTTCTGTTCTGTTCTACTCTTTTCTGTTCTGTTCTACTCTGTTCTGTTATTCTCTTTTCTGTTCTGTTTTCTCTGTTCTGTTATGTTCTTCTCTGTTCTGTTATTCTCTGTTCTGTTCTGTTATTCTCTGCTCTGTTCTGTTATTCTCTGTTCTGTTCTTCTCTGTTTCTGTTATTCTCTTTTCTGTTCTGTTATTCTCTGTTCTGTTATTCTCTGTTCTGTTATTCTCTGTTCTGTTCTGTTATTCTCTGTTCTGTTATTCTCTGTTCTGTTATTCTCTGTTGTGTTATTCTCTGTTCTGTTCTGTTATTCTCTGTTCTGTTATTCTCTGTTCTGTTATTCTCTGTTCTGTCTGTTATTCTCTTTTCTCTCTTTCTGTTCTGTTCTACTCTGTTCTGTTATTCTCTTTCTGTTATTCTCTTTTCTGTTCTGTTATTCTCTGTTCTGTTTATGCTCTTTTCTGTTATTCTCTGTTCTGTTCTGTTTATTCTCTGTTCTGTTATTCTCTGTTCTGTTCTGTTTATTTCTCTGTTCTGTTCTGTTCTTCTCTGTTCTGTTATTCTCTTTTCTGTTCTGTTATTCTCTGTCCTGTTATTCCTGTTCTGTTCTGTTATTCTCTGTTCTTTCTGTTATTCTCTGTTCTGTTATTCTCTGTTCTGTTCTGTGTTCTATTCTTCTTTTCTGTTCTGTTCTCTACTTCTGTTCTGTTATTCTCTGTTCTGTTATTTCTCTTTCCCGTTCTGTTATTCTCTGTTCTGTTATGCTCTTTTCTGTTATTCTCTGTTCTGTTCTGTTATTCTCTGTTCTGTATTCTTTTCTCTGTTCTGTTCTGTTATTCTCTGTTCTGTTCTGTTCTTCTCTGTTCTGTTATTCTCTGTTCTGTTCTGTTCTACTACTTCTGTTCTGTCTTCTCTGTTCTGTTTCTGCTATTCTCTTCTCTGTTCTGTTCTGTTCTACTCTATCTGTTCTGATTCTATTTTCTGTTCTGTTCTACTCTCTGTTCTGTTATTCTCTGTTCTGTTCTGTTATTCTCTGTTCTGTTCTGTTTCTTTCTGTTCTGTTCGTTCTACTCTGTTCTGTTATTCTCTGTTCTGTTATGTTATTCTCTGTTCTGTTATTCTCTGTTTCTGTTCTGTTATTCTCTGTTCTGTTCTGTTCTTCTCTGTCTGTTCTGTTATTCTCTTTTCTGTTCTGTTATCTCTGTTCTGTTATTCTCTGTTCTGTTATTCTCTGTTCTGTCTGTTAATTCTCTGTTCTGTTATTCTCTTTCTGTTCTGTTATTCTCTTTTCTTTTCTGTTTCTACTCTGTTCTGTTATTCTCTGTTCTGTTATTCTCTCTTCTGTTCTGTTATTCTCTGTTCTGTTATGCTCTTTCTGTTATTCTCTGTTCTGTTCTGTTATTCTCTGTTCTGTTATTCTCTGTTCTGTTCTGTTATTCTCTGTTCTGTCTGTTCTTCTCTGTTCTGTTATTCTCTGTTGGTCTGTTCTAGTCGTTCTGTCATTCTCTGTTCTGTTCTGCTATTTCTCTGTTCTGTTCTGTTCTACTCTGTTCTGTCATTCTATTTTCTGTTCTGTTCTACTCTGTTCTGTTATTCTCTGTTTGTTCTGTTTATTCTCTTTCTGTTCTGTTATTCTCTGTTCTGTTCTGTTATTCTCTGTTTCTGTTCTACTCTGTTCTGTTAATTTCTCTTTTCTGTTCTGTTCTACTCTGTTCTGTTCTGTTCTGTTCTATCTCTGTTCTGTTATTCTCTGTCTGTTCTGTTACTCTCTTCTGTCTGTTCTGTTATTTCTCTTTTCTGTTTCTGTTCTACCTCTTTTTGTCTGTTCTGTTTCTACTCTTTTCTGTTCTGTTCTACTCTGTTCTGTTATTCTCTTTTCTGTTCTTTTTCTCTGTTCTGTTATGTTCTTCTCTGTTCTGTTATTCTCTTTTGTCTGTTCTGTTATTCTCTGCTCTGTTCTGTTATTCTCTGTTCTGTCTTTCTTCTCTGTTCTGTTATTCTCTTTTCTGTTCTGTTATTCTCTGTTCTTGTTTATTCTCTGTTCTGTTATCTCTGTTCTGTTCTGTTATTCTCTGTTCTGTTATTCTCTGTTCTGTTATTCTCTGTTGTGTTATTCTCTGTTCTGTTCTGTTATTCTCTGTTCTGTATTCTCTGTTCTGTTATTCTCTGTTCTGTTCTGTTATTCTCTTTTCTGTTCTGTTCTACTACTCTGTTCTGTTATTCTCTGTTCTGTTATTCTCTTTTCTGTTCTGTTATTCTCTGTTCTGTTATGCTCTTTTCTGTTATTCTCTGTTCTTGTTCTGTTATTCTCTGTTCTGTTATTCTCTGTTCTGTTCTGTTATTTCTGCTGTTCTGTTCTGTCTTCTCTTTCTGTTATTCTCTTTTCTGTTCTGTTATTCTCTGTCCTGTTATTCTCTGTTCTGTTCTGTTATTTCTCTCTCTGTTCTGTTCTGTTATTCTCTGTTCTGTTCTGTTCTGTTCTACTCTGTTCTGTTATTTCTCTTTTCTGTCTGTTATTCGCTGTTCTGTTCTGTTATTCTCTGTTCTGTTCTACTCTGTTCTGTTATTCTCTTTTCTGTTCTGTTCTACTCTGTTCTGTTCTGTTCTGTTCTACTCTGTTCTGTTATTCTCTGTTCTGTTCTGTTATTCTCTGTTCTGTTCTGTTATTCTCTTTCTGTTCTGTTCTACTATTTCTCTGTTCTGTTCTACTATGTTCTGTTATTGTCTTTTCTGTTCTGTTATTACTCTGTTCTGTTCTGTTCTACTCTGTTCTGTTATTCTCTGTTCTGTTCTGTTATTCTCTGTTCTGTTCTGTTATTCTCTGTTCTGTTCTGTTCTTCTCTGTTCTTTGATTGCTCTTTCTGTTCTGTTATTCTCTGTTCTGGTTATTCTCTGTTCTGCTGGTTATTCTCAGTCCTGTTCTGTTATTCTCTGTCTGTTATTCTCTGTTCTGTTATTCTCTGTTGTTTTATTCTCTGTTTCTGTTCTGTTATTCTCTGTTCTGTTATTCTCTGTTCTTTTCTGTTATTCTCTTTTCGGTTCTGTTCTATTACTCTGTTTTCTGTTATTCTCCTGTTCTGTTATTCTCTTTTTCTGTTCTGTTATATCTCTGTTCTGTTATTCTCTGTTCTGTTATTCCTCTGTTTTGTTCTGTTATTCTCTGTTCTGTTATTCTCTGTTTCTGTTCTGTATTCCTCTGTTCTTTTCTGTTCCTCTCCTGTTAGTGTTAGTTTTCTCTTTTCTGTCTGTTATTCTGCTGTCTGTTATTCTCTGTTCTGTACTACTCTCTCTGTTCTGTTTCTGTTGTATTCTCTGTTCTGTTATTCTCTTGTTCTGTTCTGTTATTCTCTTTTCTGTTCTGTTCTACTCTGTTCTTTTCTTCTCTGTTCTGTTTTTCTCTTTTCTTCTGTCTGTTATTCTCTGTTCTGTTATTCTCTGTTCTGTTCTGTTATTCTATGTTCTGTTCTGTTCTTCTCTGTTTTGTTATTCTCTTTCTGTTCTTGTTATTGTCTGTTCTGTTATTCTCTTCTGTTTCTGTTTCTGTTATTCTCCTCTGTTCTGTCTGTTATTCTCTGTTCTGTTCTGTTCTTGCTACTCTGTTCTGTTATTCTCTTTTCTGTTCTGTTATTCCTTGTTCTGTTCTGTTATTCTCCTTTCTGTTCTGTTATTCTCTCTGTTCTGTTCTACTCTGTTCTGTTATTTTCTCCTTTCTGTTCTTTCTACTCTGTTCTGTTATTTTCTGTTCTGTTCTGTTATCTCTGTTCTGTTATTCTCTTGTTCTGTTCTGTTCTACTCCGTTCTGTTCTACTCTGTTTCTGTTCTGTTATTCTCTGTTCTGTTCTTTATTCTCTGTTCTGTTCTGTTATTCTCTGTTCTGTTCTGTTCTGTTCTACTCCGTTCTGTTCTACTCTGTTCTGTTCTGTTATTCTCTGTTCTGTTCTGTTATCTCTTTCTGTTCTGTTATTCTGTTCTGTTCCTGTTATTCTCTGTTCTGTTCTCTTTATCTCACTCCTGTTCTGTTCTGTTTCTGTTCTGTCTGTTCTACTCTGTTCTGTTCTGTTATTCCCTGTTCTGTTCTGTTATTCTCTGTTCTGTTATTCTCTGTTCTGTTATTCTCTGTTCTGTTATTCTTCTTTCTGTTCTACCTGTTCTGTTCTACTCTGTTCTGTTCTAACTACTGTTCTGTTCTGTTCTACTCTGTTATGTTTCTACTCTGCTCTTNTTCTACTCTGTTCTGTTATTCTCTGTTCTGTTCTGCTATTCTCTGTTCTGTTCTGTTCTGTTATTCCTTTCTGTTATTCTCTGTTCTGTTCTTTATTCCTGTGTCCTGTTCTGTTATTCTCTGTTTTTCTTCTCTGTTCTGTTATTCTCTTTTCTGTTCTGTTATTCTCTGTTCTGTTATTCTCTGTTCTGTATTCTCTGTTCTGTTCTTGTTATTCTCTGTTCTGTTATTCTCTTTTCTGTTCTGTTATTCTCTGTTCTGTTCTGGTTCTCTTTTCTGTTCTGTTCTACTCTGTTCTTATTTCTCTGTTCTGTTCTGTTATTCTCTGTTCTTTCTGTTATTCTCTGTTGCTGTCTGTTCTACTCTGTTCTGTTATTCTCATTTCTGTTCTGTTATTCTCTGTTCTGTTCTGTTATTCTCTGTTCTGTTCTGTTCTACTCTGTTCTGTTTCTCTGTTCTGTTCTGTTCTGCTATTCTCTGTTCTGTTCTACTCTGTTTCTGTTTTCTCTGTTCTGTTCTGTTATTCTCTGTTCTGTTATTCTCTGTTCTTTTCTTCTCTGTTCTGTTATTCTCCTTTTCTGTTCTGTTATTCTGTTCTGTTATTCTCTGTTCTGTTATTCTCTTTTCTGTTCTGTTCTACTCTGTTCTTTATTCTCTGTTCTGTTTCTATTCTCTGTTCGGTCTGTTATTCTTGTTCGTTCTGTTCTACTCTGTTCTGTTATTCTCTTTCTGTTCTGTTATTCTCTGTTCTGTTCTGTTATTCTCTGTTCTGTTCGTTCTACCTCTGTTCTGTTTTCTATTTTCTGTTCTGTTCTACTCTATTCTGTTATTCTCTGTTCTCTTCTGTTATTCTCTGGTCTGTTCTGTTATTCTCTGTTCTGTTCTGTAATTCTCTGTTCTGTTCTACTCTGTTCTGTTATTCTCTTTTCTGTTCTGTTCTGTTATTTCTCTGTTCTGTTCTGTTCTCTGTTCTTCTTTACTCTCTGTTCTGTTCTGTTATTCTCTTTTCTGTTTGTTCTACTCTTTCTGTTCTGTTCTTTCTACTCTTTTTCTGTTCTTGTTCTACTCTGTTCTTATTCTCTTTCTGTTCTGTTTTCTCTGTTCTGTTGTTCTACTCTGTTCTGTTATTCTCTGTTCTGTTATGTATTCTCTGTTCTGTATTCTCTGTTCTGTTCTGTTATTCTCTGTTCTGTTCTGTTCTTCTCTGTTCTGTTATTCTCTTTTCTGTTCTGTTATTCTCTGTTCTGTTATTCTCTGTTCTGTTATTCTCTGTTCTGTTCTTTATCTCTGTTCTGTTATTCTCTGTTCTGTTCTGTTATTCTCTTTTCTGTTCTGTTCTACTCTGTTCTGTTATTCTCTGTTTGTTATTCTCTTTTCTGTTCTGTTATTCTCTGTTCTGTTATGCTCTTTTGTTATTCTCTGTCTGTTTCTGTTATTCTCTGTTCTGTTATTCTCTGTTCTGTTCTGTTATTCTCTGTTCTGTTCTGTTCTTCTCTGTTCTGTTATCTCTGTTCTGTTCTGTTCTACTCTGTTCTGTCATTCTCTGTTCTGTCTGCTATTCTCTGTTCTCTGTTCTGTTCTACTCTGTTCTGTCATTCTATTTTCTTTCTGTTCTACTCTGCTGTTATTCTCTGTTCTGTTCTGTTATTCTCTGTTCTGTTCTGTTATTCTCTGTTCTGTTCTTTCTACTCTGTTCTGTTATTCTCTGTCTGTTATGTTATTCTCTGTTCTGTTATTCTCTGTTCTGTTCTGTTATTCTCGTTCTGTTCTGTTCTTCTCTGTTCTGTTATTCTCTTTTCTGTTCTGTATTCTCTGTTCTGTTATTCTCTGTTCTGTTTCTGTTATTCTCTTTCTAATTATTCTCTGTTCTGTTCTGTTATTCTCTTTTCTGTTCTGTTCTACTCTGTTCTGTTATTCTCTGTTCTGTTATTCTCTTTCTGTTCTGTTATTCTCTGTTCTGTTATGCTCTTTTCTGTTATTCCTGTTCTGTTCTTTATTCTCTGTTCTTTATTCTCTGTTCTTTCTGTTATTCTCTGTTCTGTTCTGTTCTTCTCTTCTGTTATTCTCTGTTCTGTTCTGTTCTACTCTGTTCTGTCATTCTCTGTTCTGTTCTGCTATTCTCTGTTCTGTTCTGTTCTACTCTGTCTGTCATTCTATTTTCTGTTCTGTTCTACTCTGTTCTGTTATTCTCTGTTCTGTTCTGTTATTCTCTGTTCTGTTCTGTTATTCTCTGTTCTGTTCTGTTATTCTTGTTCTTTCTACTCTGTTCTGTTATTCCTTTTCTGTTCTGTTCTACTCTGTTCTGTTCTGTTCTGTTTCTACTCTGTTCTGTTATTCTCTGTTTGTTCTGTTACTCTCTTTCTTGTGTTATTCTCTTTTCTGTTCTGTTCTACTCTTTCTTTCTGTTCTGTTCTTACTCTTTTCTGTTCTGTTCTACTCTGTTCTGTTATTCTCTTTTCTGTTCTGTTCTCTGTTCTGTTATGTTCTTCTCTGTTCTGTATTCTCTGTTCTGTTCTGTTATTCTCTGCTCTGTTCTTATTCTCTGTTCTGTTCTTCTCTGTTCTGTTATTCTCTTTTCTGTTCTGTTATTCTCTTTCTGTTATTCTCTGTTCTTGTTATTCTCTGTTTCTTTATTCTCTGTTCTGTTATTCTCTGTTCTGTTCTGTTATCTCTGTTCTGTTATTCTCTGTTCTGTTATTCTCTGTTCTGTTCTTATTCTCTTTCTGTTCTGTTCTACTCTGTTTCTTATTCTCTGTTCTGTTATTCTCTTTTCTGTTCTGTTATTCTCTGTTCTGTTATGCTCTTTCTGTTATTCTCTGTTCTGTTCTGTTATTCTCTGTTCTGTTATTCTTGTTCTGTTCTGTTATTCTCTGTTCTGTTCTGTTCTTCTCTGTTCTGTTATTCTCTTTCTGTTCTGTTATTCTCTGTCCTTATTCTCTGTTCTGTTCTGTATTCTCTGTTCTGTTCTGTTATTCTCTGTTCTGTTATTCTCTGTTCTGTTCTGTTATTCTCTTTTCTGTTCTGTTCTACTCTGTTCTGTTATTCTCTGTTCTGTTATTCTCTTTTCTGTTCTGTTATTCTCTTTCTGTTATGCTCTTTTCTGTTATTCTCTGTTCTGTTCTGTTATTCTCTGTTCTATTCTCTGTTCTGTTCTGTTATTCTCTGTTCTGTTCTGTTCTTCTCTGTTCTGTTATTCTCTGTTCTGTTCTGTTCTACTCTTGTTCTGTCATTCTCTGTTCTGTTCTGCTATTCTCTGTTCTGTTCTGTTCTACTCTGTTCTGTCATTCTATTTTCTGTTCTGTTCTACTCTGTTCTGTTATTCTCTGTTCTGTTCTGTTATTCTCTGTTCTGTTCTGTTATTCTCTTCTGTTCTGTTCTACTGTTCTGTTATTCTCTGTTCTGTTATGTTATTCTCTGTTCTGTTATTCTCTGTTCTGTTCTGTTATTCTCTGTTCTGTTCTGTTCTTCTCTGTTCTGTTATTCTCTTTTCTCTGTATTCTCTGTTCTGTTATTCTCTGTTCTGTTATTCTGTTCTGTTCTGTTATTCTCTGTTCTGTTATTCTCTGTTCTGTTCTGTTATTCTCTTTTCTGTTCTGTTCTACTCTGTTCTGTTATTCTCTGTTCTGTTATCTCTCTTTCTGTTCTGTTATTCTCTGTTCTGTTATGCTCTTTTCTGTTATCTCTGTTCTGTTCTGTTATTCTCTGTTCTGTTATTCTCTGTTCTTCTGTTATTCTTGTTCTTTCTGTTCTTCTCTTCTGTTATTCTCTGTTCTGTTCTACTCTGTTCTGTTATTCTCTTTTCTGTTCTGTTCTACTCTTCTGTTCTGTTCTGTTCTACTCTGTTCTGTTATTCTCTTGTTCTGTTCTGTTACTCTCTGTTCTGTTCTGTTATTCTCTTTTCTGTTCTGTTCTACTCTTTTCTGTTCTGTTCTGTTCTACTCTTTCTGTTCTGTTTTACTCTGTTCTGTTATTCTCTTTTCTGTTCTGTTTTCTCTGTTCTGTTATGTTCTTCCTTTGTTCTTTATTCTCTGTTCTGTTCTGTTATTCTCTGCTCTTCTGTTATTCTCTGTTCTGTCTCTGTTCTGTTATTCTCTTTTCTGTTCTGTTATCTCTTTTCTGTTATTCTTGTTCTTATTCTTCTGTTCTGTCTATTCTCTGTTCTGTTATTCTCTGTTCTGTTATTCTCTGTTGTGTTATTCTCTGTTCTGTTCTGTTATTCTCTGTTCTGTTATATCTTCTGTTTTCTGTTATTCTCTGTTCTGTTCTGTTATTCTCTTTCTGTTCTGTTCTACTCTGTTCTGTTATTCTCTGTTCTGTTATTCTCTTCTGTTCTGTTTTCTCTGTTCTGTTATGCTCTTTTCTGTTATTCTCTGTTCTGTTCTGTTATTCTCTGTTCTGTTATTCTTCTGTTCTGTTCTGTTATTCTCTTTGTGTTTTTCTTCTCTGTTCTTATTCTCTTCTGTTCTTATTCTCTGTCCTGTTATTCTCTGTTCTGTTCTGTTATTCTCTGTTCTGTTCTGTTATTCTCTGTTCTGTTCTGTTCTGTTCTACTCTGTTCTGTTATTCTCTTTTCTGTTCTGTTATTCTCTGTCTGTTCTGTTATTCTCTGTTCTGTTCTACTCTGTTCTGTTATCTTTTCTGTTCTGTTCTACTCTGTTCTGTTCTGTTCTGTTCTACTCTGTTCTGTTATTCTCTGTTCTGTTCTGTTATTCTCTGTTCTGTTCTGTTATTCTCTTTTCTGTTCTGTTCTACTATTTTCTGTTCTGTTCTACTCTGTTCTGTTATTGTCTTTTCTGTTCTGTTATTCTCTGTTCTGTTCTGTTCTACTCTGTTCTGTTATTCTCTTTTCTGTTCTGTTATTCTCTGTTCTGTTCTGTTATTCTCTGTTCTGTTCTGTTCTACTCTGTTCTGTTATTCTATTTTCTGTTCTGTTCTACTCTATTCTGTTATTCTCTGTTCTGTTCTGTTATTCTCTGGTCTGTTCTGTTATTCTCTGTTCTGTTCTGTAATTCTCTGTTCTGTTCTACTCTGTTCTGTTATTCTCTTTTCTGTTCTGTTCTACTCTGTTCTGTTCTGTTATTCTCTGTTCTGTTCTGTTCTCTGTTCTGTTCTGTTACTCTCTGTTCTGTTCTCTTATTCTCTTTTCTGTTCTGTTCTACTCTTTTCTGTTCTGTTCTGTTCTACTCTTTTCTGTTCTGTTCTACTCTGTTCTGTTTATTCTCTTTTCTGTTCTGTTTTCTCTGTTCTGTTCTGTTCTACTCTGTTCTGTTATTCTCTGTTCTGTTATGTTATTCTCTGTTCTGTTATTCTCTGTTCTGTTCTGTTATTCTCTGTTCTGTTCTGTTCTTCTCTGTTCTGTTATTCTCTTTTCTGTTCTGTTATTCTCTGTTCTGTTATTCTCTGTTCTGTTATTCTCTGTTCTGTTCTGTTATTCTCTGTTCTGTTATTCTCTGTTCTGTTCTGTTATTCTCTTTTCTGTTCTGTTCTACTCTGTTCTGTTATTCTCTGTTCTGTTATTCTCTTTTTCTGTTCTGTTATTCTCTGTTCTTATGCTCTTTTCTGTTATTCTCTGTTCTGTTCTGTTATTCTCTGTTCTGTTATTCTCTGTTCTGTTCTGTTATTCTCTGTTCTGTTCTGTTCTTCTCTGTTCTGTTATTCTCTGTTCTGTTCTGTTCTACTCTGTTCTGTCATTCTCTGTTCTGTTCTGCTATTCTCTGTTCTGTTCTGTTCTACTCTGTTCTGTCATTCTATTTTCTGTTCTGTTCTACTCTGTTCTGTTATTCTCTGTTCATGTTCTGTTATTCTCTGTTCTGTTCTGTTATTCCTCTGTTCTGTCTGTTCTACTCTGTTCTGTTATTCTCTGTTCTGTTATGTTATTCTCTGTTCTGTTATTCTCTGTTCTGTTCTGTTATTCTCTGTTCTGTTCTGTTCTTCTCTGTTCTGTTATTCTCTTTTCTGTTCTGTTATTCTCTGTTCTGTTATTCTCTGTTCTGTTATTCTCTGTTCTGTTCTGTTATTCTCTGTTCTGTTATTCTCTGTTCTGTTCTGTTATTCTCTTTTCTGTTCTGTTCTACTCTGTTCTGTTATTCTCTGTTCTGTTATTCTCTTTTCTGTTCTGTTATTCTCTGTTCTGTTATGCTCTTTTCTGTTATTCTCTGTTCTGTTCTGTTATTCTCTGTTCTGTTATTCTCTGTTCTGTTCTGTTATTCTCTGTTCTGTTCTGTTCTTCTCTGTTCTTTTATTCTCTGTTCTGTTCTGTTCTACTCTGTTCTGTCATTCTCTGTTCTGTTCTGCTATTCTCTGTTCTGTTCTGTTCTACTCTGTTCTGTCATTCTATTTTTCTGTTCTGTCTACTCTGTTCTGTTATTCTCTGTTCTGTTCTGTTATTCTCTGTTCTGTTCTGTTATTCTCTGTTCTGTTCTGTTATTCTCTGTTCTGTTCTACTCTGTTCTGTTATTCTCTTTTCTGTTCTGTTCTACTCTGTTCTGTTCTGTTCTGTTCTACTCTGTTCTGTTATTCTCTGTTCTGTTCTGTTACTCTCTGTTCTGTTCTGTTATTCTCTTTTCTGTTCTGTTCTACTCTTTTCTGTTCTGTTCTGTTCTACTCTTTTCTGTTCTGTTCTACTCTGTTCTGTATTCTCTTTTCTGTTCTGTTTTCTCTGTTCTGTTATGTTCTTCTCTGTTCTGTTATTCTCTGTTCTGTTCTGTTATTCTCTGCTCTGTTCTGTTATTCTCTGTTCTGTTCTTCTCTGTTCTGTTATTCTCTTTTCTGTTCTGTTATTCTCTGTTCTGTTATTCTCTGTTCTGTTATTCTCTGTTCTGTTCTGTATTCTCTGTTCTGTTATTCTCTGTTCTGTATTCTCTGTTGTGTTATTCTCTGTTCTGTTCTGTTATTCTCTGTTCTGTTATTCTCTGTTCTGTTATTCTCTGTTCTGTTCTGTTATTCTCTTTCTGTTCTGTTCTACTCTGTTCTGTTATTCTCTGTTCTGTTATTCTCTTTTCTGTTCTGTTATTCTCTGTTCTGTTATGCTCTTTTTCTGTTATTCTCTGTTCTGTTCTGTTATTCTCTGTTCTGTTATTCTCTGTTCTGTTCTGTTATTCTCTGTTCTGTTCTGTTCTTCTCTGTTCTGTTATTCTCTTTTCTGTTCTGTTATTCTCTGTCCTGTTATTCTCTGTTCTGTTCTGTTATTCTCTGTTCTGTTCTGTTATTCTCTGTTCTGTTATTCTCTGTTCTGTTCTGTTATTCTCTTTCTGTTCTGTTCTACTCTGTTCTGTTATTCTCGTTCTGTTATTTCTCTTTTCCGTTCTGTTATTCTCTGTTCTGTTATGCTCTTTTCTGTTATTCTCTGTTCTGTTCTGTTATTCTCTGTTCTGTTATTCTCTGTTCTGTTCTGTTATTCTCTGTTCTGTTCTGTTCTTCTCTGTTCTGTTATTCTCTGTTCTGTTCTGTTCTACTCTGTTCTGTCATTCTCTGTTCTGTTCGGCTATTCTCTGTTCTGTTCTGTTCTACTCTGTTCCTGTCATTCTATTTTCTGTTCTGTTCTACTCTGTTCTGTTATTCTCTGTTCTGTTCTGTTATTCTCTGTTCTGTTCTGTTATTCTCTGTTCGTTTCTGTTCTACTCTGTTCTGTTATTCTCTGTTCTGTTATGTTATTCTCTGTTCTGTTATTCTCTGTTCTGTTCTGTTATTCTCTGTTCTGTTCTGTTCTTCTCTGTTCTGTTATCTCTTTTCTGTTCTGTTATTCTCTGTTCTGTTATTTCTCTGTTCTGTTATTCTCTGTTCTGTTCTGTTATTCTCTGTTCTGTTATTCTCTGTTCTGTTCTGTTATTCTCTTTTCTGTTCTGTTCTACTCTGTTCTGTTATTCTCTGTTCTGTTATTCTCTTTTCTGTTCTGTTATTCTCTGTTCTGTTATGCTCTTTTCTGTTATTCTCTGTTCTGTTCTGTTATTCTCTGTTCTGTTATTCTCTGTTCTGTTCTGTTATTCTCTGTTCTGTTCTGTTCTTCTCTGTTCTGTTATTCTCTGTTCTGTTCTGTTCTAGTCTGTTCTGTCATTCTCTGTTCTGTTCTGCTATTCTCTGTTCTGTTCTGTTCTACTCTGTTCTGTCATTCTATTTTCTGTTCTGTTCTACTCTGTTCTGTTATTCTCTGTTCTGTTCTGTTATTCTCTGTTCTGTTCTGTTATTCTCTGTTCTGTTCTGTTATTCTCTGTTCTGTTCTACTCTGTTCTGTTATTCTCTTTTCTGTTCTGTTCTACTCTGTTCTGTTCTGTTCTGTTCTACTCTGTTCTGTTATTCTCTGTTCTGTTCTGTTACTCTCTGTTCTGTTCTGTTATTCTCTTTTCTGTTCTGTTCTACTCTTTTCTGTTCTGTTCTGTTTCTACTCTTTTCTGTTCTGTTCTACTCTGTTCTGTTATTCTCTTTTCTGTTCTGTTTTCTCTGTTCTGTTATGTTCTTCTCTGTTCTGTTATTCTCTGTTCTGTTCTGTTATTCTCTGCTCTGTTCTGTTATTCTCTGTTCTGTTCTTCTCTGTTCTGTTATTCTCTTTTCTGTTCTGTTATTCTCTGTTCTGTTATTCTCTGTTCTGTTATTCTCTGTTCTGTTCTGTTATTCTCTGTTCTGTTATTCTCTGTTCTGTTATTCTCTGTTGTGTTATTCTCTGTTCTGTTCTGTTATTCTCTGTTCTGTTATCTCTGTTCTGTTATTCTCTGTTCTGTTCTGTTATTCTCTTTTCTGTTCTGTTCTACTCTGTTCTGTTATTCTCTGTTCTGTTATTCTCTTTTCTGTTCTGTTATTCTCTGTTCTGTTATGCTCTTTTCTGTTATTCTCTGTTCTGTTCTGTTATTCTCTGTTCTGTTATTCTCTGTTCTGTTCTGTTATTCTCTGTTCTGTTCTGTTCTTCTCTGTTCTGTTATTCTCTTTTCTGTTCTGTTATTCTCTGTCCTGTTATTCTCTGTTCTGTTCTGTTATTCTCTGTTCTGTTCTGTTATTCTCTGTTCTGTTCTGTTCTGTTCTACTCTGTTCTGTTATTCTCTTTTCTGTTCTGTTATTCTCTGTTCTGTTCTGTTATTCTCTGTTCTGTTCTACTCTGTTCTGTTATTCTCTTTTCTGTTCTGTTCTACTCTGTTCTGTTCTGTTCTGTTCTACTCTGTTCTGTTATTCTCTGTTCTGTTCTGTTATTCTCTGTTCTGTTCTGTTATTCTCTTTTCTGTTCTGTTCTACTATTTTCTGTTCTGTTCTACTCTGTTCTGTTATTGTCTTTTCTGTTCTGTTATTCTCTGTTCTGTTCTGTTCTACTCTGTTCTGTTATTCTCTGTTCTGTTCTGTTATTCTCTGTTCTGTTCTGTTATTCTCTGTTCTGTTCTGTTCTTCTCTGTTCTGTTATTCTCTTTTCTGTTCTGTTATTCTCTGTTCTGTTATTCTCTGTTCTGTTATTCTCAGTCCTGTTCTGTTATTCTCTGTTCTGTTATTCTCTGTTCTGTTATTCTCTGTTGTGTTATTCTCTGTTCTGTTCTGTTATTCTCTGTTCTGTTATTCTCTGTTCTGTTCTGTTATTCTCTTTTCTGTTCTGTTCTACTCTGTTCTGTTATTCTCTGTTCTGTTATTCTCTTTCTGTTCTGTTATTCTCTGTTCTGTTATTCTCTGTTCTGTTATTCTCTGTTTTGTTCTGTTATTCTCTGTTCTGTTATTCTCTGTTCTGTTCTGTTATTCTCTGTTCTTTTCTGTTCTTCTCTGTTATGTTATTCTCTTTTCTGTTCTGTTATTCTCTGTTCTGTTATTCTCTGTTCTGTTACTCTCTGTTCTGTTCTGTTATTCTCTGTTCTGTTATTCTCTGTTCTGTTCTGTTATTCTCTTTTCTGTTCTGTTCTACTCTGTTCTGTTCTTCTCTGTTCTGTATTCTCTTTTCTGTTCTGTTATTCTCTGTTCTGTTATTCTCTGTTCTGTTCTGTTATTCTATGTTCTGTTCTGTTCTTCTCTGTTTTGTTATTCTCTTTTCTGTTCTTGTTATTGTCTGTTCTGTTATTCTCTGTTCTGTTCTGTTATTCTCTGTTCTGTTCTGTTATTCTCTGTTCTGTTCTGTTCTGTTCTACTCTGTTCTGTTATTCTCTTTTCTGTTCTGTTATTCCTTGTTCTGTTCTGTTATTCTCCTTTCTGTTCTGTTATTCTCTGT
>NC_034184.2:88482074-88487074 GCF_002021735.2 Oncorhynchus kisutch
AAAAAAATCTTATTAACATACATTTACTAGTTGAGAATAAAATATCTCCTTCTCTGTCCTGTTCTCTCATTCTCTTTCACTCTGCCCTGTTCTCTCGATTCTCTATCTCTCTGCCCTGTTCCCTCATTCTCTCCCTCGCTCCCTCTCTGCCCTGTTCTCTCATTCTCTCCCTCCCTGTCCTGTTCTCTTCATTCTCTATCTCCCTCCTTGTCCTGTTCTCTCATTCTCTATCTCCTCCTTGTCCTGTTCTCTCATTTCTCTATCTCTCTGCCCTGTTCCCTCATTCTCTCCCTCGCTCCCTCTCTGCCCTGTTCTCTCATTCTCTCCCTCCTTGTCCTGTTCTCTCATTATCTCCCTCTCTGTCCTGTTCTCTCATTATCTCCCTCTCTGTCCTGTTCTCTCATTATCTCCCTCTCTGTCCTGTTCTCTCCCTCTCTGTCCTGTTCTCTCATTCTCTCCCTCTCTGCCCTGTTCTCTCATTCTCTATCTCCCTGTCCTGTTCTCTCATTATCTCCCTCTCTGTCCTGCTCTCTCATTCTCTATCTCTCTGCCCTGTTCTCCCTTTCTCTCTCTCCTACATGGTATAACTGGGATGTCTTGGTCCCGCGGGTCCTGTCCTAGACCCAGGCCTGCTTTGTCATGTACACACCACGTCATGTACACACCAACTCCTTGCTGTGAAGGAGTCCCATACTTAACACTTCCACTTAGAGAAGCTTGTAGAGCTATGGCAGGACATCAGGAGACCAACTCTCTACTTCAGAGTTGATTCATGTTTCACCCAAAGAGTACCAATGCTAGTTATCAGAGTTGATTCTGCTTTCATCCCAAGAGTACCATGCTAGTTATCAGAGTTGATTCATGTTCACCCAAAGAAGTAACCATGCTAGTTATCAGAGTTGATCATGTTCACCCAAAGAGTCATGTGAGTTATTCTTCAGGCATATAGAAGCACTACTTGAAACACGGTCTGTCTTAGATTATGTTTCTCCGTTTGTGGAGAAGTGAACATTCACACACCACAGTCCTCTACACTGCACGAGGAAATGCCTGACTAACGGTACTGTTGTGACGATATTTTCAACATTGGTGCCTGCATAGCATTATGTCTTATTGTGTAGTTTGACTTTGAAAAGAGGTCAAGAATTAAATATAACAACCAATGCATTGAATGACATGTGCACAACATTTTAATGAACATGCTGCACAATATTTAATTGACACGTGCACAACATTTAATTGACACGTGCACAACATTTGAACACGTGCACAACATTGAACACGTGCACAACATTTGAACACGTGCACAACATGTAATATTTAATGTTACCTTTCAGATGGCATCAATACATTGAAATTCTAATTTCCTCTATATTCTATTTCCTTCTATTTCCTCAATATTCATGTTTCTCATGTCCGCAGAAGTTGTCTTATACTTCATGAGTCAAATACAAGGAAATTAACTAATTGATTTAATTGACTGCATATCCCCCCTTCTCATTTGTTCTGTTTTCTTTTTAATGAGGAAGCTTTTGCATGTTGTTTTTGTTAGTTTGAACATGGCTGTCGTCAGGGGTGCCAGCTCCAGCAGGAACACAGTGTTTGGCCATGATGACGCGGCAGGCAGGTCAGCATTCTCCAAACAATGTTTCCATGTTTACAAGAGCCAGAGGGTGAAGCAGGAACCTTTATTTCCCTCCTGCTAATTGTTTGATTCCTGTTGCCGCTGGAGAGTGAGAGCTAGGCATCATGGGGGGAGAGAGCGAAAGAAAGGAGAGGGAAGGGGGGGAGAAGGCCTTCATAAGGTTGTTTGTTGTGGAAGAGCTATAGCATGCTCTCTCTCTCTCTCTCTCTCTCTCTCTCTCTGTCTCTCTCTCTCTCTCTCTCTCTCCGATCTTGCTCTCTCTCGTTCTCTCCTTCTCTCTCTTCTCTCTCTGTCTCTCTCTCTCTGTCTCTCTCTCTCTCTCTCTGTCTCTCTCTCTCTCTCTCTCTCTCTCTCTCTCTGTCTCTCTCTCTCTCTCTCTGTCTCTCTCTCTCTCTCTCTCTCTCTCCTCTCTCTCTCTGTCTCTCTCTCTCTGTCTCTGTCTGTCTCTCTCTCTCTCTCTGTCTCTCTCTCTCTGTCTCTGTCTCTCTCTCTCTCTCTCTGTCTCTCTCTCTCTGTCTCTGTCTGTCTCTCTCTCTCTCTCTGTCTCTCTCTCTCTGTCTCTGTCTCTCTCTCTCTCTGTGTCTCTCTCTGTCTCTCTCTCTCTCTCTCTCTCTGTCTCTCTCTCTCTGTCTCTGTCTGTCTCTCTCTCTGTCTCTGTCTCTGTCTCTGTCTCTGTCTCTGTCTCTGTCTCTGTCTCTGTCTCTGTCTCTGTCTCTCTGTCTCTGTCTCTGTCTCTGTCTCTGTCTCTGTCTCTGTCTCTGTCTCTGTCTCTGTCTCCTGTCTCTGTCTCTGTCTCTTCTCTTCTCTCTCTCTCTCTCCCACTTCATTGGTGTGAAACGCGGGTGGCGGGTGGCTTGAGGCTAGCCCCTCTCTGGAGCTTTGTAGAAATACCAAATGGTGGCATCCATCCCCATCCTGACGTCCCCCTGTCTCTGTCACATTTTTCTCTTTTTTTTTGCATCTTTGTTTTTCTGATTTCTCTAGTTATTCCACACACTCTGTACTGGGTCTGGACAGGTTTGCTATGTTGTAGTCACTTAGAGAACAATGGGCAGACTAACAACTACTAAGTAATGTCTGAATACAATTGGGTACATAGAGATCCTATTAAACTACTAGAGGGGAAATGTCATCAACCCTCAAAGTTCAGGGAGAAGTCCAAACCAGTCTAATTGGAATCACCGGCAGAGAGGCATAATCATGATTTGACTTATGCAGGAACATAAAAGTAAGGCATGTGATATATTAGAAATTGTTTAATGTAATTTCAACAGAAAATATTGTCATATAATTATAAATACACTTGATATGGTTTTTATACAAATGTTCTGTGTAAATAGCATCTAAAACAGACAAATAAATGTCTCCATATTTTTTTCCATATTTTTTTTTCCTTGGAACGCTGTGAGTGCTATTACATGATACAATATCAGTATTGTTGCTTTTACAACTTGTCTGAGTCAACTTATTTCAGCCATTGGCTGGGGATGGGGCGGGCAGCGTAGCCTAGTGGTTAGAGCATTGGACTCGTAACCGAAAAGTTGCAAGTTCGAATCCCCGAGCTGACAAGGTACAAATCGGTCGTTCTGCCCCTGAACAGGCAGTTAACCCACTGTTCCTAGGCTGTCATTGAAAATAAGAATTTGTTCTTAACTAACTTGCCTAGTTAAATAAAGGTAAAAAAATATATTAAAAAAATGGACTGGCTTCATGTGCTATAGACTACAATGGAACTCAAACAAAACAATGGAATTGAAACAGGGATATGAGGGAAAGATCCCATTTCTCCTCATTGACCGCCAGAAGAATTAGCCTACAATTAAAGCTATTGTTTATATGTGTACCTGGGGTGGCAGGTAGTCTAGTGGTTAGAGCTTTGGGCCAGTAACTAACAAGTTGCTGAATCGAATCCCCCGAGCTGACGAGGTAAAAATCTGTCCTCCTGCCCCTGAACAAGGCAGAACTCACTGTTCCCCGGTAGGCCATCATTGTAAATAAGAATTTGTTCTTAACTGACTTGCCTAGTTAAATTAAGGTTACATTTAAAATGTATATATATATTGAGGTAAAAAGCTGACAATATTGAATGTCAACCCAAACACATATTCATGTCATCTTCACCAATCAACTGCATTACAGTTTAAACTAATTTGACTACCACAACAGATGTCTGTATGCTAGCTATGCTAACAGCTTATACAACAGGAGTGAGCATTTAGCAGTCACTTCTTCTAAACCTGAAAACGAACAACTTCTACATGTTATACAGTGAAAAGGGACAAATATATTGAAATCGGACTGAAGTAACCACATGTTGGGCCTGTCACAATACATAAAGCATGACGGACTTGACAAAATATCCACTTTGTTAGGTCAAATTTTTTGAATGTGCGCCAATCTGGTCAACGGAACAATCTGCTTTCCATAGACCCCTCTGCCCGCATCTATTGTAATGGTGGCATATTGGCAGTGAGAATCATTTCCACAAAGGTTGACTGGCTAGATTATCTTCAAGTTGTATTGTTTCACACTATCGCTGGTTGACCAAATCATTCAAATCCAGACAGGAAAATATTTACACAAGAAGCAACCTATCGGCTGTCAAACCTCTCAGTCATTTAGTAAGTTCACCATTCTGCCCAGTCTCACTGGTAAACATCGCACAGTGTTCTTACCATCATAAGAAGGTTCATGTACAATCTAGTATTCTAATTCCTAATTCTATGGTTGGCTACTGCTTCCTATTATTGGGTGTGTTGGAAAAAACAGACCAGCAGACCATAAATCTTTAGTTTTAGAGTGCGGGACAGGTTGTGTTGGTGCCTGGAGGTCCCTTCTGTCTTTCTCTATCTCAGGGTGAGTGTTTTACTTTATACCCCTGGTCTTCTGGTTAGTATCTGGGGGGCTGTCATCGACGGCGGTGTGTGGAGATTTGACCCTGTCATCCCAAACTGATCCCAGCCCTCATTCAGCAGGTGGTGGGCTTTACAATATCTGGTTTGTAAGCTACCGTAGGAGAGATGATACATTTAGGGTGATCAGCGCCAGCCAGACAGGCTGGATACATATGGGCAGGCAGACCAGGCAGAGAAGAGTCTTTCTCTGACTTTGTGGTACGCAGCATTGTGCTCCTGGTTTGTGAGGGGCCAGAGTCTCACCTACCGCTGTTTTATCACCCTGGCTCTTTCTCATGTTAATGTATGGTAATCAGCACACAAGGAGATTGTTTTAATCGGATTGCTGGTTTTAGTTTAGTTTTGTTTTGCCTTCAGAACTGGGGAGGGAACAAAAGGGTCTGTTGTCAGGTGGCAGAAAGCCACTAATTCTCAGAGCTTTTTTGACATTAGTACAATCC
>NC_034184.2:88492074-88540458 GCF_002021735.2 Oncorhynchus kisutch
GTCTGTGACCAGTCACCTGGACAGCTGATGAAACTGTGGGTTTGCACAACCAAACAAATGTCTGCACAAACGGTCAGAAACCGTCTCAGGGAAGCTCATCTGCGTGCTTGTCGTCCTCACCAGGGTCTTGACCTGACTGCAGTTTGGAGTTGTAACTGACTTCAGTGGACAGAAGCTCACCTTCGATGGCCTCTG
The DNA here is from genome assembly GCF_002021735.2 of Oncorhynchus kisutch. NCBI lineage: Eukaryota > Metazoa > Chordata > Actinopteri > Salmoniformes > Salmonidae > Oncorhynchus > Oncorhynchus kisutch. The sequence goes on from NC_034184.2 coordinate 88,492,270, forward strand.
GCACGCTGGAGAAGTGTGTTCTTCACGGATGAATCCCGGGTTTCAACTGCACCGGGCAGATGGCAGACCGTGTGTATAGCGTCGTGTGGGCGAGTGGTTTGCTGATGTCAGTGTTGTGAACATAGTTCTCCAAGGTGGCGGTGGGGTTATGGTATGGGCAGGTATAAGACGAGATCCTGAGGCCCATTGTCGTGCCATTCATCCACCGCCATCACCTCATGTTTCAGCATGATAATGCACGGCCCCATGTCGCAAGGATTTCCTAGAAGATGAAAATGTCCCAGTTCTTTCTTGGCCTGCATGCTCACCAGAATTGTCACCCGTTGCGCCTGTTTGGGAAGCTCTGGATCAACGTGTACGAAAGCAATTTCCAGTTCCCACCAACATCTGTCGACAAAGATATGCCCACAAAGTGAGGAATCTTTGTATGGAGGTCAATTAAAGAGTGTTCGGTCATTCAAAAATTGAATTGCTAATTTGCTATGTGAGGCTTATTTGATTGAATAGAAGTTTCCTAATGGTTAGGTTGTTGAGAATGCACTGATATAAGTGGACGCATGTGGCATTTTGGCAACTTACCCCAAAAAATGACTTCATTTCAGAGTTGTGCCTGTTGTCATAGAGATAGATAGAAGACTCATAGATATAACCCGTTTTAGCATTGACATTGCTATTGAAGGCTTCCACATTTTAAAGTAGTCAAATGGGTGTTGGGAACAATCAGTCAATGACGAAGAACATGTACTACTTTAAAATGGAGTTAGCCTCAGAGGCACTGCCCATTCTGTCACAGATGCTATAATAGCACAGATACAAAGATGAGTCCTCTTTCTGTCTCTATGGTCTGTTGTTCACAAGCTTACCAGCCTGTCATAAAATAGAATGGTCCCATCTGATCTCCCCTCATCCCGCCTGCCTTCCATCTTTGAGGACATGTATTTCCAATGGAGAGAGCGGTCACTCTAATATCTTCTCAATATCATAGAAAATCTTTGTACACAGTCAAGATGACCATGAGCTGTAACAGGTGTTCGCGTGGTCTATGTCTTGATTTGTATCCATCCTGATTAACTCATTATGCTGCATTCTGGGAAAGGTTATAGTCAGTGAATCATTCACTAGAGACTACAGTGATTGCTGCCAGGCAATCAGAAATACAAATTCTTCATTCAAACAAACAAACAACAACAGTCATCTGGTCAGAAGGGGAAGGGATTCTTTGTGTGATTGCAAAGTCTATCTGTGAATCTGTGTAGTTTTAATCTTCGCACAGATTCACCCCAGTTTTGTTGGAATGCTTGTTGTTCTGTATTCAACATCCTTGAGAAGAGGGGACAAATACAGTATATTGGTATAAAGTACCAGTTATGGGGTCTAATGTACCAGGGTCTAACGTACCAGTTCTAGGGTATAATGTACCAGGGTCTAACGTACCAGTTATAGGGTCTAATGTACCAGGGTCTAACGTACCAGTTATAGGGTCTAAAGTACCATGGTCTAACGTACCAGTTATAGGGTCTAATGTACCAGGGTCTAATGCACCAGTTATAGGGTATAATGTACCAGTTAAAGGATCTAAAGTACCAGTTATAGGGTCTAATGTACCAGTTACAGGGCCTAATGTACCATGGTCTAACGTACCAGTTATAGGGTCTAATGTACCATGGTCTAACGTACCAGTTATAGGGTCTAATGTACCAGGGTCTAACGTACCAGTTATAGGGTATAATGTACCATGGTCTAACGTACCAGTTATATGGTCTAACGTACCAGGGTCTAATGTACCAGTTATAGGGTCTAATGTACCAGTTATAGGGTCTAACGTACCAGTTATAGGGTCTAATGTACCAGGGTCTAACGTACCAGTTATAGGGTCTAATGTACCAGGTTATAACGTACCAGTTATAGGGTATAATGTACCAGGTTCTAACGTACCAGTTATAGGGTATAATGTACCAGGTTCTAACATACCAGTTATAGGGTCTAACGTACCAGTTATATGATATAAAGTACCAGGGTCTAACATACCAGTTATAGTGTCTAACGTACCAGTTATAGGGTCTAACGTACCAGCTATAGGATCTAATGTACCAGTTACAGGGTCTAATGTACCAGGGTCTAACGTACCAGTTATAGGGTCTAATGTACCAGGGTCTAACGTACCAGTTATAGGGTCTAACGTACCAGGGTCTAACGTAGCAGTTATAGGGTCTAACGTAGCAGTTATAGGGTCTAATGTACCTGTTATAGGGTCTAATGTACCAGTTATAGGGTCTAACGTACCAGTTATATGGTCTAATGTACCAGTTATAGGGTCTAATGTACCAGTTATAGGGTCTAACATACCAGCTATAGGGTCTAACGTACCAGTTACAGGGTCTAATGTACCAGTTATAGGGTCTAACGTACCAGCTATAGGGTCTAACGTACCAGTTACAGGGTCTAATGTACCAGGGTCAAATGTACCAATTATATTGTCTAATGTACCTGGGTGTAACATACCAGTTTTGGGTATAATGTACCAGGGTCTAACATACCGGCTATAGGGTCTAATGTACCAGGGTCTAACATACCGGCTATATGGTCTAATGTACCATGGTCTAACATACCGGCTATAGGGTCGAATGTACCGTTGTCCAATGTACCAGCTATGAGGTCTAATGTACCAGTGATATGATCTAATGTACCGGGGTCTAACGTACCAGTTATATGGTCTTATGTACCCGTGTCCAATGTACCATTGTCTACTGTACCATGGTCTGATGCACCAGTTATGTGGTCTAATGTACCAGTGGTATGATCTAATGTACCGGGGTCTAATGTACCAGTTATATGATCTAAAGTATACATTTTAGGATATGATACTGCATATTTTATTGTTTTTCTATATATTTGTATTTAATTTGCTATGGCCACTTTCATGGTTGCAGTTTCTCCAAGGTGGCATAGCAGTTCAGACGTCTTTTGTCCTCGTCTTGTCGTGTCCTGTATATATATATATTTACAACTTTTTCACATACATTTTATTTTTATTTTCCATCAACTCATCTTCAAAACACTCTCCTGCAACCCGCCTCACCAATGTATATTTATAAAAAAGTATTATTTACCTCAGATCTGTAATCCTCCAAGAAGCTAGCCAGAAACTCCAGGAGGCTGGCCTGAAACTAGCCAGAAGCTAATCCAGAAGCTAGTTCAGAAGCTAGTTGGCTCCTTTACTGGCAAGTCGTTGGTGTTCAGCTAACCACGGTTTGTGGTCATCGGCTATCCTTTGGCTCGAAAGTCTATCGCCAGTTCTGTACGGCGCAGCGCGGCTCGGAGCGGAGCATACCGGACCAATTTTTCTCTCCATGTCCCTGGATTTCGACTGCTCTCTGGACATTCATGCCCGGATCTCACAGCTAGCTAGCTGCTATCCGTGTGACTATCGGCCTTCGTCGATTCCGGAGCAAACATCAATTGTTCCGGAGCTAGCAAGCTCCGTCAATCACTCCTGAGTTCCATCAATCGCACCTGGGCTGCAGTCGCCTATCCGGACCCGGTTTGCTGCCTTCGCGGAGCCCCACCGGGCCTTCACAACTGGACTGCCGACGTTATCTACCCGAAGGAGTTATTCGGCTGGCTCCTCCGTCGCGACGTTACCTGAACGCCCATCTGCGGCCTGCTAACCGTTAGCTGTCTTACCGGCTGCTATCTGAATAGACAATCGGACAATTTTTTTTTTATTTTTATTATTATTATTATGTTTTCTTCTTGGGCCTCTATAACTATATCTATTGTTTTTATTTTTGTTGTTGTGTGATTTGGATCGATCCCCTCTACCACACGGAACCCCACTAATCTACTGACGGAGCGCAGGAGGTGGCTAACAACAGACCTCCATCCTATGCTAGCTTGCTACCGATGCCCTGGCTAGCTGTCTAAATCACCAACCAACCTCTCCACTCACCGGACCCTTTTGATCACTCGACTAAGCATGCCTCTCCTTAATGTCAATATGTCTTGTCCATTTCTGTTCTGGTTAGTGTTTATTGGCTTATTTCACTGTAGAGCCTCTAGTCCTGCTCACTATACTTTATCCAACCTATTAGTTCCACCACCCACACATGCAATGACATCTCCTGGTTTCAACGATGTTTCTAGAGACAATATCTCTCTCTTCATCACTCAATACCTAGGTTTACCTCCACTGTATTCACATCCTACCATACATTTGTCTGTACATTATACCTTGATGCTATTTTATCACCCCCAGAAACCTCCTTTTACTCTATGTTCCAGACGTTCTAGACGACCAATTCTCATAGCTTTTAGCCGTACCCTTATTCTACTCCTCCTATGTTCCTCTGGCGATGTAGAGGTGAATCCAGGCCCTGCAGTGCCTAGCTCCACTCCTATTCCCCAGGCGCTCTCTTTTGACGACTTCTGTAACCGTAATAGCCTTGGTTTCATGCATGTTAACATTAGAAGCCTCCTCCCTAAGTTTGTTCTATTCACTGCTTTAGCACACTCTGCCAACCCGGATGTTCTAGCTGTGTCTGAATCCTGGCTTAGGAAGACCACCAAAAACCCAGACATTTTAATTCCAAACTACAACATTTTCAGACAAGATAGAACTGCCAAAGGGGGCGGTGTTGCAATCTACTGCAAAGATAGCCTGCAGAGTTCTGTCCTACTATCCAGGTCTGTACCCAAACAATTTGAACTTCTACTTTTAAAAATCCACCTCTCTAAAAACAAGTCTCTCACCGTTGCCGCCTGCTATAGACCACCCTCTGCCCCCAGCTGTGCTCTGGACACCATATGTGAACTGATTGCCCCCCATCTATCTTCAGAGTTCGTGCTGCTAGGCGACCTAAACTGGAACATGCTTAACACCCCAGCCATCCTACAATCTAAACTTGATGCCCTCAATCTCACACAAATAATCAATGAACCTACCAGGTACCTCCCCAAAACCTTAAACACGGGCACCCTCATAGATATCATCCTAACCAACTTCCCCTCTAAATACACCTCTGCTGTCTTCAACCAAGATCTCAGCGATCACTGCCTCATTGCCTGCATCCGTAATGGGTCAGCGGTCAAACGACCTCCACTCATCACTGTAAAACGCTCCCTGAAACACTTCTGCGAGCAGGCCTTTCTAATCGACCTGGCCGGGGTATCCTGGAAGGATATTGATCTCATCCCGTCAGTAGAGGATGCCTGGATATTTTTTTTAAATGCCTTCCTAACCATCTTAAATAAACATGCCCCATTTAAGAAATTTAGAAGCAGGAACAGATATAGCCCTTGGTTCTCCCCAGACCTGACTGCCCTTAACCAACACAAAAACATCCTATGGCGTTCTGCATTAGCATCGAACAGCCCCCGTGATATGCAGCTGTTCAGGGAAGCTAGAAATCATTATACACAGGCAGTTAGAAAAGCCAAGGCTAGCTTTTTCAAGCAGAAATTTGCTTCCTGCAACACTAACTCAAAAAAGTTCTGGGACACTGTAAAGTCCATGGAGAATAAGAACACCTCCTCCCAGCTGCCCACTGCACTGAAGATAGGAAACACTGTCACCACTGATAAATCCACCATAATTGAGAATTTCAATAAGCATTTTTCTACGGCTGGCCATGCTTTCCACCTGGCTACTCCTACCCCGGACAACAGCACTGCACCCCCAACAGCAACTCGCCCAAGCCTTCCCCATTTCTCCTTCTCCCAAATCCATTCAGCTGATGTTCTGAAAGAGCTGCAAAATCTGGACCCCTACAAATCAGCCGGGCTAGACAATCTGGACCCTTTCTTTCTAAAATTATCTGCCGAAATTGTTGCCACCCCTATTACTAGCCTGTTCAACCTCTCTTTCGTGTCGTCTGAGATTCCCAAAGATTGGAAAGCAGCTGCGGTCATCCCCCTCTTCAAAGGGGGGGACACTCTTGACCCAAACTGCTACAGACCTATATCTATCCTACCGTGCCTTTCTAAGGTCTTCGAAAGCCAAGTCAACAAACAGATTACCGACCATTTCGAATCTCACCATACCTTCTCTGCTATGCAATCCGGTTTCAGAGCTGGTCATGGGTGCACCTCAGCCACGCTCAAGGTCCTAAACGATATCTTAACCGCCATCGATAAGAAACATTACTGTGCAGCCGTATTCATTGATCTGGCCAAGGCTTTCGACTCTGTCAATCACCATATCCTCATCGGCAGACTCGACAGCCTTGGTTTCTCAAATGATTGCCTCGCCTGGTTCACCAACTACTTCTCTGATAGAGTTCAGTGTGTCAAATCGGAGGGTCTGCTGTCCGGACCTCTGGCAGTCTCTATGGGGGTGCCACAGGGTTCAATTCTTGGACCGACTCTCTTCTCTGTATACATCAATGAGGTCGCTCTTGCTGCTGGTGAGTCCCTGATCCACCTCTACGCAGACGACACCATTCTGTATACTTCCGGCCCTTCTTTGGACACTGTGTTAACAACCCTCCAGGCAAGCTTCAATGCCATACAACTCTCCTTCCGTGGCCTCCAATTGCTCTTAAATACAAGTAAAACTAAATGCATGCTCTTCAACCGATCGCTACCTGCACCTACCCGCCTGTCCAACATCACTACTCTGGACGGCTCTGACTTAGAATACGTGGACAACTACAAATACTTAGGTGTCTGGTTAGACTGTAAACTCTCCTTCCAGACCCATATCAAACATCTCCAATCCAAAGTTAAATCTAGAATTGGCTTCCTATTTCGCAACAAAGCATCCTTCACTCATGCTGCCAAACATACCCTTGTAAAACTGACCATCCTACCAATCCTCGACTTTGGCGATGTCATTTACAAAATAGCCTCCAATACCCTACTCAACAAATTGGATGCAGTCTATCACAGTGCAATCCGTTTTATCACCAAAGCCCCATATACTACCCACCATTGCGACCTGTACGCTCTCGTTGGCTGGCCCTCGCTTCATACTCGTCGCCAAACCCACTGGCTCCATGTCATCTACAAGACCCTGCTAGGTAAAGTCCCCCCTTATCTCAGCTCGCTGGTCACCATAGCATCTCCCACCTGTAGCACACGCTCCAGCAGGTATATCTCTCTAGTCACCCCCAAAACCAATTCTTTCTTTGGCCGCCTCTCCTTCCAGTTCTCTGCTGCCAATGACTGGAACGAACTACAAAAATCTCTGAAACTGGAAACACTTATCTCCCTCACTAGCTTTAAGCACCAACTGTCAGAGCAGCTCACAGATTACTGCACCTGTACATAGCCCACCTATAATTTAGCCCAAACAACTACCTCTTTCCCAACTGTATTTAATTTTAATTAATTTATTTATTTTGCTCCTTTGCACCCCATTATTTTTTATTTCTACTTTGCACATTCTTCCATTGCAAACTACCATTCCATTATTTTACTTGCTATATTGTATTTACTTTGCCATCATGGCCTTTTTTGCCTTTACCTCCCTTCTCACCTCATTTGCTCACATTGTATATAGACTTGTTTATACTGCATTATTGACTGTATGTTTGTTTTTACTCCATGTGTAACTCTGTGTCGTTTTATCTGTCGAACTGCTTTGCTTTATCTTGGCCAGGTCGCAATTGTAAATGAGAACTTGTTCTCAACTTGCCTACCTGGTTAAATAAAGGTGTTCTCAACTTGCCTACCTGGTTAAATAAAGGTAAAATAAAAAAAATAAAAAAAATATATAACACACTGAGATGCTGCGGTACAACACACTGAGATGCTGCAGTATAACACACTGAGATGCTGCAATATAACACACTGAGATGCTGCATTATAACACACTGAGATGCTGCAGTATAACACACTGAGATGCTGCAGTATAACACACTGAGATGCTGCAGTATAACACACTGAGATGCTGCAATATAACACACTGAGATGCTGCAGTATAACACACTGAGATGCTGCAATATAACACACTGAGATACTGCAGTATAACACACTGAGATGCTGCAATATAACACACTGATATGCTGCAATATAACACACTGAGATGCTGCAGTACAACACACTGAGATGCTGCAATATAACACACTGAGATGCTGCGGTACAACACACTGAGATGCTGCAGTATAACACACTGAGATGCTGCAATATAACACACTGAGATGCTGCAGTACAACACACTGAGATGCTGCAATATAACACACTGAGATGCTGCGGTACAACACACTGAGATGCTGCAGTATAACACACTGAGATGCTGCAATATAACACACTGAGATGCTGCATTATAACACACTGAGATGCTGCAGTATAACACACTGAGATGCTGCAGTATAACACACTGAGATGCTGCAGTATAACACACTGAGATGCTGCAATATAACACACTGAGATGCTGCAGTATAACACACTGAGATGCTGCAATATAACACACTGAGATACTGCAGTATAACACACTGAGATGCTGCAATATAACACACTGATATGCTGCAATATAACACACTGAGATGCTGCAGTACAACACACTGAGATGCTGCAATATAACACACTGAGATGCTGCAATATAACACACTGAGATGCTGCGGTATAAAACACTGAGATGCTGCGGTATAACACACTGAGATACTGCAGTATAACACACTGAGATGCTGCAATATAACACACTGAGATGCTGCAATATAACACACTGAGATGCTGCAGTACAACACACTGAGATGCTGCAATATAACACACTGAGATGCTGCAATATAACACACTGAGATGCTGCGGTAGAAAACACTGAGATGCTGCGGTATAACACACTGAGATGCTGCAATATAACACACTGAGATGCTGCAATACAACACACTGAGATGCTGCAGTACAACACACTGAGATGCTGCAGTATTACACACTGAGATGCTGCAGTATTACACACTGAGATGCTGCAATATAACACACTGAGATGCTGCAGTACAACACACTGAGATGCTGCAATATAACACACTTAGATGCTGCAATATAACACACTGAGATGCTGCAATATAACACACTGAGATGCTGCAATATAACACACTGAGATGCTGCAGTATAACACACTGAGATGCTGCAGTACAACACACTGAGATGCTGCAGTATAACACACTTAGATGCTGCAATATAACACACTGAGATGCTGCAGTATAACACACTGAGATGCTGCAGTATAACACACTGAGATGCAGCAGTATAACACACTGAGATGCTGCGATATAACACACTGATATGCTGCAATATAACACACTGAGATGCTGCAGTACAACACACTGAGATGCTGCAGTACAACACACTGAGATGCAGCAGTATAACACACTGAGATGCTGCAGTATAACACACTGAGATGCTGCAGTATCGTTCAACATGCAGCTTTAGTGAGAACTCAGAAACTTCAAGCCTTCATCTACGTTGAACCATTTTTCCTGCTTATGTTGCAGCAAGCGAATGTGTCATAGCAATTACAGAGGTGTCAGAAATGGCATGCCCTAATATTTACATAGCTATAAAAACCCAATCCTAACCTTACCATACACATTGATATTGGTGTTGGAGTGTGACTGAGACATGTAGCTAGCAGCAGGTCTCTCTGCTCTTCTCTAATTCCTGATAGAAGAGGGCTCCCATGGAGCTTGGCAATGTGGTATTCTTTGCATATTTGGGGGGGGACGTGAATTTGAAACATCCTGTCTCCTCTGGTGGGAGTGAGTTAAATGCTTCTGTAAGTAACGTCAGACATGGACCCTGGAGGACATCTGTCTATCTGTGGTGGTTGCTGCCTGCCTGTTCTCCGCTACCCTTGGGCCCCAGGTGGCGTTACACCAGTTATGGTGACCAACGTGTGTCCAAAGCTGATTTATAAAATATATATATATATATTCTTTTAAATTAAAATATAAAAAAAAAAAACACATTTGATGTTCATAGGTGTTTCACTCTTCTTTATAGGGGAGATAAGTAGAGAAACAGCCATCTGCATGAGAAACACATCACGCAAGATTTCATACATTATCTTAGTGATTTCCCTCGGCTTCAGGTGGAGCTCTATATGTGTTGGACAGGCGACACCTGCTCATTTGAATCATTTCTGGAGTGAGAACAGTGAGCGGGGAGAACAGGAAGAGAAGGAGAAAAGAGGGGAGAGGAGTTGAAAAAAGAAAATGGAGATGGAGGAGAAGAAGAAGAGAGGAGAGAGGAGCTCAAGATCAGACGAGGGACAAATGGACAGTGAAAGAGGCTCATAAACAGAGGGACACTGTGTGATGAGAGGAAAGAGGGATGGAGGAGGGACACTGTGTGATGAGATGAAAGAGCAACAGAGGAGGGACACTGTACAATGAGAGGAAAGAGCAACCGAGGAGGGACACTGTACAATGAGAGGAAAGAGGGACGGAGGAGAGACACTGTGCGATGAGAGGAAAGAGCAACAGAGGAGGGACACTGTACAATGAGAGGAAAGAGGGACACTGCGTAATGAGAGGAAAGAGGGACACTGTGTGATGAGAGGAAAGAGGGATGGAGGAGGGACACTGTGTGATGAGAGGAAAGAGGGACACTGTGTGATGAGAGGAAAGAGGGATGGATGAGGGACACTGTGTGATGAGAGGAAAGAGGGACACTGTGTGATGAGAGGAAAGAGGGACGGAGGAGAGACACTGTGTGATGAGAGGAAAGAGGGACGGAGGAGAGACACTGTGTGATGAGAGGAAAGAGGGATGGAGGAGAGACACTGTGCGATGAGAGGAAAGAGGGACGGAGGAGAGACACTGTGTGATGAGAGGAAAGAGGGACGGAGGAGAGACACTGTGTGATGAGAGGAAAGAGGGACGGAGGAGGGACACTGTGTGATGAGAGGAAAGAGGGACACTGTGTGATGAGAGGAAAGAGGGACACTGTGTGATGAGAGGAAAGAGGGACGGAGGAGGGACACTGTGTGATGAGAGGAAAGAGCAACAGAGGAGGGACACTGAGTAATGAGAGGAAAGAGGGACGGAGGAGAGACACTGTGTGATGAGAGGAAAGAGCAACAGAGGAGGGACACTGAGTAATGAGAGGAAAGAGGGACACTGAGTAATGAGAGGAAAGAGGGATGGAGGAGGGACACTGTGTGATGAGAGGAAAGAGGGACGGAGGAGAGACACTGTGCGATGAGAGGAAAGAGGGACGGAGGAGAGACACTGTGTGATGAGAGGAAAGAGGGACACTGTGTAATGAGAGGAAAGAGGGACGGAGGAGAGACACTGTGTGATGAGAGGAAAGAGCAACAGAGGAGGGACACTGAGTAATGAGAGGAAAGAGGGACGGAGGAGAGACACTGTGTGATGAGAGGAAAGAGGGACGGAGGAGAGACACTGTGTGATGAGAGGAAAGAGGGACGGAGGAGAGACACTGTGTGCACTGTGTGTACACTTCTCTTCATTCAGACATAAATAATGTCTCTACTTTACAATACTCCTCATTCGGACATAAATAATGGCAGTACCTGACGGATAAAAAGAGACCAAGAAAAGCATAAACCATAAATCCTCTTGAAACAATGATTGGCCAGTTATTTCGCCAATTAATTTCAAGCAAGAAGCATTTACACAGTCATCCATTATGACCCGTTCTGACCGCTCCAGGAGACGTACCTCGATCCTCTATCCTCCTTGATAATAGCCTATAATATGCTTGACCCTCTCTGACTGTAACTCAGGACCTGAAGCAAAGATATGCATATTCTTGATACCATTTGAAAGGAAACACTTTGAAGTTTGTGTAAATGTGAAATAAATGTAGGAGAATATAACACATTAGATCTGGTAGAAGATAATACAAAGAAAAAACATGCTTTTTGTGCCATTATCAAGAGAAAGGCCATAATGTATTATTCCAGCCAAGGCGCAACTGTCCCGTGGGCGGAACACCGATCCTGTAGAGGTTTTAACAGGTTTTTCCTTACAGCTGATAGGCCTAAATCCCGGTCATTTGCATGAAGAAGAAGAAGAGAGACTGATACAGGGACCCAGGTCCAGGTGCCTTGTGGGAATTTGTTGGCGAGTGTGTAACCTGCCTTTACCATCTGTCCTATTGGACAAAATGCAATCAATGGAGAATAAACTGCATTTAAAAAAATAGAAAACATTTTTTTAAAGATAAACTTCTCCTCAGATTTCAAAAAAGCTTTACGGCGAAAGCACACCATGCAATATTCTGAGTACAGCGCTCAGCCACCAAAACAAGCCATACAGATACCCGCCATGTTGTGGAGTCAAGTCAACAAAAGTCAGAAATAGCGTCAGAAATATTCACTTACCTTTGATGATCTTCATCAGGAATGCACTCCCAGGAATCCCAGTTCCACAATAAAAGTTTTTTTTTTGTTCGATAAAGTTCTCATTTATGTCCAAATACCTCAATTTTGTTTGAACGTTTAGTTCATCAATCCAAATGCACAAGGCGTTAAATCGACGAAAAGTTAAAAAAGTTCCATTACAGTTCATAGAAACATGTCAAAATATATATATTTTTTTTTAAATCATAAACGGAATTAACAACTAAAGGCTTTCAGCCACTTACTGTGAGTGGTTTTATTCGCCCCCCTTTCACAATAGAAGCCTGAAACAACTTTCTAAAGACTGTTGATATCTAGTGGAAGCCTTAGGAATTGCAATCTGACCCCATTTACACTGTATATTGGATAGGCAATCATTTGAAAAACTACAAACCTCAAATGTCCCACTTCCTGGTGGATTTTCTCAGGTTTTCGCCTGCCATATGAGTTCTGTTATACTCACAGACATCATTCAAACAGTTTTAGAAACTTCAGGGTGCTGTCTATCCAAATGTACTATCTACTATAATATGCATATCCTAGCTTCTGGGCCTGAGTAGCAGGCTGTTTACTCTGGACACGCTTTTCATCCGAATGTGAAAATACTGCCCCCTAGCCCAAAAATAATTTAACTAGGCAAGTAAGTTAATCTTAATTACAATGACGGCCTACCCCGGCCAAACCCTCCCCTAACCCGGAGTACATCCTATGGGACTTCCGATCACGGAGTGTTGCGATACAGCTCGGGATCGAACCCGGATCTGTAGTGATGCCTCCAGAATTGTGATGCAGTGCTGTCTACCCAATCAAAAGATCAGAGAATGAATCAAGAATTGAAAGCATAAGCTACAGCTAGCTGCAGTGCATAAAATGTAAAGAGTAGTTTAGAGAGAGAAGACAATAGTTGAACAATTTTAGGAGAAAATGAAGGAGAAGCAGCAGAGAGAGAGAGCTATATGTGAGTCATTTCAGGAAACTAGGCATTTAAAAAAAAAATCAAAATGCGTTTTTTTTTGCAGAAATGCCTTCCAGAACGTGTGAACTTTCATGTGCCTTAATAACACATGTGTTGGCCATCTGTAAATATGTATACAATTGTTAAATTACGAGCCTAGTTGGTTTAGCCGCAGAAAAATACAGCAACCTTCCCACTAGCCATGATTGGCTGAGATAATGGGTGGGCTGGACATGTCGAGAGATGATTGGTTGGATTGGTCTGAGATGTAGCACCCTTCTGTCTATTTGAGCTGGTCAGTAGGTGTAGATAATCCTGTCTAACGCGGCTTTAAAAAAAAAAATGTACCATGTAGTAAAACTGCGTAAGTTTTGCTCTCCACTTTCTGGAGGGCCTGAGACCTGTCTCCATATTATATCTTATCTTTATCTTTATTATATTATATCTAATATAATTTTCAGATATTGCACGTTTCTAATTTTGACAGAAAGTAATTTTCATTTCAAGTTAAAGTGTACTAGCTAGCTAACAGTACACTTTATCTTGAAATGAAAATTACTTTCTGTCAAAATTATAAACGTTAGCTTGCTGGCATGCACTTGTATGATCTGTGTAGTAACAATATTTGTATGTCAGAGCCATTTGCTTTGCTAGTTATGTGACTCACCACCTGGATTCAGTCTTATGTAGCAACATTTCCATTTCTGTGTTTTACAATGGATGAAAGTAGAGACTCAGTGCTACAAAATGGTATATCATACACTGCATTTTAGAAAAAAATGGGAAAGTAATTCTGCTTGGAATGCTGATCAACTTGTAAACTCACTTTTGAGGAAACCGTCTTTCAATGTTTTGGTACTACTATTGGAGAGCCCTTCTTTGTCTCCACCCATTCAGCATGGTTCACACCCTCTTAAGCCTTAGCCCCACCCATCTCTTTAAGGGTTGATCCGAGCGTTCTGTACTAACCTGCCAGCTACTTCCAGACATCTAAGAGAGGGAGAACAGCTCACTGAACATTACTCGCCCTAGCAGAGCAGGTTAGCCTATTATGTAATCCAGAGCGTTTCACGTTCAGAGTCTGGACGCTCTGGCCAATAAGTAGGGTTGCTCCGTAAGCTCTGATCTCACAACGATAGTCAAGCACCCAAGCTAACATGTTAACATTGGCTAGCTACTTCCAGACACAAAATGAGAGAACACCCCACTCTGACCATTTTACTCCCCCTAGCAGAGCTGTTTAGGCAGTTTTCATGTTATCCAGAGTGTTTGTGACTGTAACTGTGCTGCTGGCAACAATTGAATTTCCCGTTGTTGCAGATGTTTACTGACACTGGACATATTCAACAGGTGTTGATCATTAAAACATGTATAACTTTTTCTGCGCTCTGGCACGCTAACACGAGAGTATTTTGTTAAGAATGTAGCTAGATAGCTAGCTCGGTAAACAATGAATCCGAATGCATAACGTAATGTTAGCTAGCGAACAGTACACTAACTTGAAATGAATGGAGTCTGTTGTTAAGACATGTAGCTAGCTAGCTAAACAATGGACCACAATGGATCACAACTCATGACGTTCCTACCCTGCATGAATCTGCAGGTAGCTAACCAACCAGGTTCTATGGCTATAACTAGTCAAGCAAATGTGTCTGGGATATGAAGAATATGATCATACACTTGAAATGGAAAAATGTGAAATGTGTAATATCTGAAAATGTAGCTATCTAGACTATCTTACCAGTATACATCATGGTTGGACGCATCTCCAGTCTGATGCCTTGCATGTTTGCCCTTAGTTTGATCTGTGTAGTAATATTATTTGTATCTCAGAGCCATTTGCTTTGCCAGTTATATCCTGATGTTAGCTAGCTAGCTAACATTGAACCTGGTTGGTTAGCTAGCTAGCTAACATTGAACCTGGTTGGTTAGCTAGCTAGCTAACATTTAACATGGTTGGTTAGCTACCTGCAGATTCTGTTGAAAAAGCAAACCGAACAAAATGGGGATAAAAAAATAACTGAATTTGTCCAATAGAAACTCACATTTGCAACTGTTGGGCTAATGATTACACCCCAGCTCAGCTAGATGCAGGCAAGAGTGTGCAAGGCTGTATTGAATGTATCACTGTCCGTCACTTTCTATATATTTTTTGTTACTTTTTATCTCGTTTTCTCCCCAATTGAAAGTTACAGTCTTGTCCGGCCATACGGACACGGGAGAAGTGAAGGCTTCTTGAAACACTGCTTCTTGCCAGCCGCGCCAATGTGTCGGAGGAAACACCGTACAACTGGCAATTGAAGTCGGCGTGCAGGTGCCCGGCATGCCACAAGGAGTTGCTGTCGCCTCATGGGTCTCCCAGTCAAGGCGGGCTGTAACAAATCCTGGGATCGAATGGACAGTATGGACAGTGTATAAATATAACCACTGTTACAGCAGCAGTTATATAGGATGGTGTGTATAGGCAGTATAGACAGTAGTTATATAGGATGGTGTGTATAGACAGTAGTTATATAGGATGGTGTGTATAGACAGTAGTTATATAGGATGGTGTGTATAGGCAGTATAGACAGTAGTTATATAGGATGGTGTGTATAGGCAGTATAGACAGTAGTTATATAGGATGGTGTGTATAGACAGTAGTTATATAGGATGGTGTGTATAGACAGTAGTTATATAGGATGGTGTGTATAGGCAGTATAGACAGTAGTTATATAGGATGGTGTGTATAGACAGTAGTTATATAGGATGGTGTGTATAGACAGTAGTTATATAGGATGGTGTGTATAGACAGTAGTTATATAGGATGGTGTGTATAGACAGTATAGACAGTAGTTATATAGGATGGTGTGTATAGACAGTAGTTATATAGGATGGTGTGTATAGACAGTAGTTATATAGGATGGTGTGTATAGACAGTAGTTATATAGGATGGTGTATATAGACAGTAGTTATATAGGATGGTGTGTATAGACAGTAGTTATATAGGATGGTGTGTATAGACAGTAGTTATATAGGATGGTGTGTATAGACAGTATAGACAGTAGTTATATAGGATGGTGTGTATAGACAGTAGTTATATAGGATGGTTTGTATAGACAGTAGTTATATAGGATGGTGTGTATAGACAGTATAGACAGTAGTTATATAGGAAGGTGTGTATAGACAGTAGTTATGTAGGATGGTGTGTATAGACAGTATAGACAGTAGTTATATAGGATGGTGTGTATAGACAGTAGTTATATAGGATGGTGTGTATAGACAGTAGTTATATAGGATGGTGTGTATAGACAGTATAGACAATAGTTATATAGGATGGTGTGTATAGACAGTAGTTATACAGGATGGTGTGTATAGACAGTAGTTATATAGGATAGTGTGTATAGACAGTAGTTATATAGGATGGTGTGTATAGACAGTAGTTATATAGGATGGTGTGTACAGACAGTAGTTATATAGGATGGTGTGTATAGACAGTATAGACAGTAGTTATACAGGATGGTGTGTATAGACAGTAGTTATATAGGATGGTGTGTATAGACAGTAGTTATATAGGATGGTGTGTACAGACAGTAGTTATATAGGATGGTGTGTATAGACAGTAGTTATGTAGGATAGTGTGTATAGACAGTATAGACAGTAGTTATATAGGATGGTGTGTATAGACAGTAGTTATACAGGATGGTTTGTACAGACAGTAGTTATATAGGATGGTGTGTATAGACAGTATAGACAGTAGTTATATAGGATGGTGTGTATAGACCGTAGTTGTGTAGGATGGTGTGTATAGACAGTAGTTATATAGGATGGTGTGTATAGACAGTATAGACAGTAGTTATATAGGATGGTGTGTATAGACCGTAGTTGTGTAGGATGGTGTGTATAGACAGTAGTTATGTAGGATGGTGTGTATAGACAGTAGTTATGTAGGATAGTGTGTATAGACAGTAGTTATATAGGAGATTGTGTATAGACAGTATAGACAGTAGTTATATAGGATGGTGTGTATAGACAGTATAGACAGTAGTTATATAGGATAGTGTGAATAGACAGTATAGAGAGTAGTTATATAGGATGGTGTGTATAGACAGTATAGACAGTAGTTATACAGGATGGTGTATATAGACAGTAGTTATATGGGATGGTGTGTATAGACAGTATAGACAGTAGTTACATAGGATGGTGTGAATAGACAGTAGTTAAATAGGATGGTGTGTATAGACAGTATAGACAGTAGTTATATAGGATGGTGTGTATAGACAGTAGTTATATAGGATGGTGTGTATAGACAGTAGTTATACAGGATGGTGTGTATAGACAGTAGTTATACAGGATGGTGTGTATAGACAGTAGTTATGTAGGATAGTGTGTATAGACAGTAGTTATATAGGATGGTGTGTATAGACAGTAGTTATATAGGATGGTGTGTATAGACAGTAGTTATACAGGATGGTGTGTATAGACAGCAGTTATATAGGATGGTGTGTATAGACGGTAGTTATATAGGATGGTGTGTATATACAGTAGTTATATAGGATGGTGTGTACAGACAGTAGTTATATAGGATGGTGTGTACAGACAGTAGTTATATAGGATGGTGTGTATAGACAGTATAGACAGTAGTTATATAGGATGGTGTGTATATACAGTATAGACAGTAGTTATATAGGATGGTGTGTATAGACAGCAGTTATATAGGATGGTGTGTATAGACGGTAGTTATATAGGATGGTGTGTATATACAGTATAGATCAGGGGTGTCAAACTCAAATACCCAGTGGGCCAAAATGTAAAACCTGAACAAAGTCACGGGCCAACATTGAACAAATTAACCTTTTAATATGGACCCAAACAAGTTTTGCTTTAACATTGAATATGGAACAAGCATTGCTTATTACCATACAATATATAATTTAATAGTGGAGACATGCGAAATCGAATTTCAAATGAAAAAACACATCAAAATAAAAATTGTATGCCTCTTTTCTATTTGCAGCTGATTTAAATACCAAAATAAACTTTTTCCACTGGCTAATAATTTTACAAATAAAATGATAATAAATCAATCAACCATTCAAGCCCATGCCTTGTAGCAAGAAAAAGTGCATAAAGAAAACGTTAATTATTGCACACTGGTCTAATCTGATGTGCCCAAGCCAGATACCTGGCATCTCTTCTTGGATGCTAGTTCATCAATGTCTGGGCTCAAGTTCTGAGCTGAAGAAATCCTCAGTATCGAGCAAAGATGTTCATCAGTCAGACGTCTCCTGTGAGTTGTTTTGGTCATCTTCATCGAGGAGAAAAGTTGCTCGCATAGATAAGTGCTGCCGAACATGGAGAGCATCTGAGCAGCTTGGGTGCGGAGCTGAGGCATTGTGTCAGGGATGAACCGTGGAAACTGTGCGGCGCCCACAGCATCATACTTTGACTTCAGCGTGTCGTTGCACTGGAGTTCAATCAGCTCCATTTGGATGTTGGTTGGTGCATTTTCCACATCAACTGCGAAGGGAGTACTAAGCAGTTCAAACTTGCATTTCTGGGCATCGAAGTCGGCAAATCGCCGGCTAAACTCAGCGGCGAGAACACTGAGTTTTTCAGCAAACTGTGCGCATGGGAACACGGCGGTAGAGATCTGCGCTTTTATGGATTGGCAGCAGGGAAAATGGCAAGGGTTTCCTTGCAGCATCTGATTCTCCCACAGGCACAGTTTAGTTTTGAAGGCCCTCACTGCAGCGTACATGTCTGTGATGATGCGCCCCCGCCCCTGAAGCTGCAGGTTCAGCGCATCGAGATGGCTCGAGATGTCACAGAGAAAGGCCAGCTCACACAGGAACTTTTGCTCCCGGAGCTCTGCTGTATCCTTCCCTTTGGTTTCCAGGAATTGACATATTTCCTCACGCAACTCGAAACATCTGTTCAGTACTTTTCCTCTGCTTAGCCATCTCACCTCTGTGTGATACGGCACGTCTGCGTATTCCGAACCACACTCCTCCAGAAAAGATTTAAACTGGCGGTGATTTAGACCTTTGGCTCTTATAAAGTTAACTACCTGTGTTACTGTGGTCATAACATGTTCCATCTTTAGGGCTTTGGCACACAGTGCTTCCTGATGTATGATGCAGTGGTAAACAGTTAGCTCACCTGCACAGTTCTCTTCCCGCATCTTCTCCCGAACCATGCCCACCAGTCCACTCTTTTTACCGCACATCGCTGGCGCACCATCTGTCGTTAATCCAACGAGTTTATCCCACGGGAGCTTTATTTCAGTTACACATTTGGAAACCTCCTCAAAGATTTCATTTCCTGTGGTAGTGCCATGCATTGATTTGAATCCTAATAGCTCCTCCGTAACACACAGATTTGAGTCCACTCCACGGATGAAGACTGACAGCTGAGCAGTATCAGATGCGTCGTAGCTCTCATCCACAGCGAGGGAGAACGCAACAAAATCTTTTCCCTTTTCCATCAGCTGGTCATACAGATTGGTGGCAAGATCACATGTGCGATCAGCTACTGTGTTCCTGCTATGCCCTATTTTTTGCCTTACCTCCTCACGCCATTTGCACACACTGTATACACAATCTATATAGATTTTTCTATTGTGTTATTGACTGTACGTTTGTTTATCCCATGTGTAACTCTGTGTTGTTGTTTGTGTCGCACTGCTTTGCTTTATCTTGGCCAGGTCAGTTGTAAATGAGAACTTGTTCTCAACTAGTTTACCTGGTTAAATAAAGGTGTTCTCAACTAGCCTACCTGGTTAAATAAAGGTGTTCTCAACTAGCCGACCTGGTTAAATAAAGGTGTTTTCAAATTGCCTACCTGGTTAAATAAAGGTGTTCTCAACTAGCCGACCTGGTTAAATAAAGGTGTTTTCAACTAGCCTACCTGGTTAAATAAAGGTGTTTTCAACTAGCCGACCTGGTTAAATAAAGGTGTTTTCAACTAGCCTACCTGGTTAAATAAAGGTGTTTTCAACTAGCCGACCTGGTTAAATAAAGGTGTTTTCAACTAGCCGACCTGGTTAAATAAAGGTGTTTTCAACTAGCCTACCTGGTTAAATAATAAAAATATTAATAACGCTCTGCCTTTATTTTTCCACTGCTGGCTGTTTATTATCTATGCATAGTCACTTTACCCTGTACCCCTACCTCCATGTACATATTACCTCTAACCTGTACCCCTACCTCCATGTACATATTACCTCTAACCTGTACCCCTACCTCCATGTACATATTACCTCTAACCTGTACCCCTACCTCCATGTACATATTACCTCTAACCTGTACCCCTACCTCCATGTACATATTACCTCTAACCTGTACCCCTACCTCCATGTACATATTACCTCTAACCTGTACCCCTACCTCCATGTACATATTACCTCTAACCTGTACCCCTACCTCCATGTACATATTACCTCTAACCTGTACCCCTACCTCCATGTACATATTACCTCTAACCTGTACCCCTACCTCCATGTACATATTACCTCTAACCTGTACCCCTACCTCCATGTACATATTACCTCTAACCTGTACCCCTACCTCCATGTACATATTACCTCTAACCTGTACCCCTACCTCCATGTACATATTACCTCTAACCTGTACCCCTACCTCCATGTACATATTACCTCTAACCTGTACCCCTACCTCCATGTACATATTACCTCTAACCTGTACCCCTACCTCCATGTACATATTACCTCTAACCTGTACCCCTACCTCCATGTACATATTACCTCTAACCTGTACCCCTACCTCCATGTACATATTACCTCTAACCTGTACCCCTACCTCCATGTACATATTACCTCTAACCTGTACCCCTACCTACATGTACATATTACCTCTAACCTGTACCCCTACCTCCATGTACATATTACCTCTAACCTGTACCCCTACCTCCATGTACATATTACCTCTAACCTGTACCCCTACCTCCATGTACATATTACCTCTAACCTGTACCCCTACCTCCATGTACATATTACCTCTAACCTGTACCCCTACCTCCATGTACATGTTACCTCTACTAACCTGTACCCCTACCTCCATGTACATATTACCTCTACTAACCTGTACCCCTACCTACATGTCTACACCTGTCTATACCTGTCTCCACCCGTCTACACCTGTCTCCACCTGTCTACACCTGTCTACACCTGTCTCCACCTGTCTACACCTGTCTACACCTGTCTACCCCTGTCTACACTTGTCTCCACCTGTCTACACCTGTCTCCACCTGTCTCCACCTGTTTCCACCTGTCTACACCTATCTACACCTGTCTCCACCTGTCTACACCTGTCTACACCTGTCTACCCCTGTCTACACTTGTCTCCACCTGTCTACACCTGTCTCCACCTGTCTACACCTGTCTCCACCTGTCTACCCCTGTCTACACTTGTCTCCACCTGTATACACCTGTCTCCACCTGTCTACACCTGTCTACACCTGTCTTCACCTGTCTACACCTGTCTACACCTGTCTACACCTGTTGTATTCAACATTACACTGTGAGGTCTACTACACCTGTTGTATTCAGCATTACACGTCAAGGTCTACTACACCTGTTGTATTCAGCATTTCACTGTAAGGTCTACTACACCTGTTGTATTCAGCATGTCACTGTAAGGTCTAATACACCTGTTGTATTCAGCATTTCACTGTGAGGTCTACTACACCTGTTGTATTCAACATTACACTGTAAGGTCTACTACACCTGTTGTATTCAGCATTTCACTGTAAGGTCTACTACACCTGTTGTATTCAGCATTTCACTGTGAGGTCTACTACACCTGTTGTATTCAACATTACACGGTAAGGTCTACTACACCTGTTGTATTCAGCATTTCACTGTAAGCTCTACTACACCTGTTGTATTCAGCATTTCACTGTAAGGTCCACTACACCTGTTGTATTCAGCATTTCACTGTAAGGTCTACTACACCTGTTGTATTCAGCATTTCACTGTGAGGTATACCTACACCTGTTGTATTCAGCATTTCACTGTAAGGTCTACTACACCTGTTGTATTCAGCATTTCACTGTAAGGTCTACTACACATGTTGTATTCAGCATTTCACTGTAAGGTCTACTACACCTGTTGTATTCAGCATTTCACTGTGAGGTATACCTACACCTGTTGTATTCAGCATTTCACTGTAAGGTCTACTACACCTGTTGTATTCAGCATTTCACTGTAAGGTCTACTACACATGTTGTATTCAGCATTTCACTGTAAGGTCTACTACACCTGTTGTATTTAACATCAACACTGTGAGGTCTACTACATCTGTTGTATTTAACATTACACGGCAAGGTCTACATCTGTCAACACCTGTTGTATTTGGTCTTCAACAACACCTGTTGTATTTGGTCTTCAACAACACCTGTTGTATTTGGTCTTCAACAACACCTGTTGTATTTGGTCTTCAACAACACCTGTTGTATTTGGTCTTCAACAACACCTGCTGTATTTGGCGCATGTGACAAAAACATGATTTGACACCCGGTGCCGTAGATATCCTGGAGGGCAGGCAGTGTGCCCCCGGTGACACGTTTCGGCTGACCCACAGCCCCCTCTGGAGAGCCCTGCGGTTACGGACGGTGCAATTGCCGTACCAGGCGGTGATACATCCCGACAGGATGCCCTTCACGGTGCATCTGTGGAAGTTTGTGAGGGTTTTCAGGGTCTTACCACACTTTTGTACTGCTTGGACTCAATTGGTAAAAAGGGCTGGAGCCAGAAGAGATACATCAGCTGGTAATTACAACATGTGTCTGCATGACAAAAGTCTCCCCTTAAAGATGGCCCCATCCAGGACAGGGTTTCTCGCCTCTTTCTGCCACGGCTCGATTATGCCTGGGGGGTTTCAAGATGGGGGGGGGGGTATCGGGGGTGATGGGAGGGGAGAAGGGTGTTTTGGGGGACATGTTAACAGAAAACATGGCAAAACAAATTGTTCACGCCCACCTGTTTAGATTTCCATTGAAATGCTTCTCTCCACTTGTTCCTTGACATTCATCTCTGTCTGTATAGAGGGCGGACCCTGCCAGCTGCCATCGTCCCTCTTCACAACAAAGAAGACCTTTCACTGGAGGACAATGAAGGAGGCTTCTCTATTCTCCTCCACCCTGATGGTCTGTCTAACAATATTTATCGTCAATAGTCATAGATCAACAAAGGAAAACACTCCATAACTGACAGTCCCATTCTGAATCAGAGTTTAACACAGGACAACACTCCATAACTGATATTCAGATTCCGAGTGTTTAATATAAAATCTTAGGCTTTTGTCCATAGTGGGAGAAGCAGCTTCTGTACCGTCCGAGTCTAAATGATTGAAGAAGGGAGAAAAGATGTCATGGCTTGAGTGGCTGAACCTGTGTCCCTAATGATCTTCTTGGCGCCTTCCTGTGACACCTGGTAGTGTAGAGGTCCTCTGAAGCACCTTGCGATCCGCAGCAGGTGGAGTTTCCTTACCAGGCTGTGATTCAGCCCAACAGTATGCTATTAATGGGGCCCTTGAAGACACTCTGAGGGCCTTTGAAGACACTCTCAGGGCCCTTGAAGACACTCTGAGGGCCCTTGAAGACACTCTGAGGACCCTTGAAGACACTCTCAGGGCCCTTGAAGACACTCTGAGGGCTCTTGTAGACACTCTGAGGGCCCTTGAAGACTCTCTGAGGGCCCTTGAAGACACTCTGAGGGCCCTTGAAGACACTCTGAGGGCCCTTGAAGACACTCTGAGGGCCCTTGAAGACACTCTGAGGGCCCTTGAAGACACTCTGAAGGCTCTTGTAGACAGGCCTAATTTCGTCAGCATCCTGAGGTAGAAGAGTGGCTGTCGTGCCTTCTTCACTGCGGTGTCCTTGTGGTTCGACCATTTCAGCTACTCTGAGATGTGTACACGGAAGAATTTGAAGTTACTGATCGTCAACAAGGCGGCCCCGTTGATGAGGATGGGGGCCGTGTCCAGCCTGGTTCTTCCTGAAGTCCACAATCAGCTCCTTTGTTTTGCTGACGTGTTTACCAGGCAGCACCAGAGAATATTTACCACCACCTAGTCGTCAGAGTGCCTACCTCCTCCATGTAGGCTGTGTCGTCACAGAAAATATTCATAATTAGGTGGCAGATCAGCTTTAATATTGTAGATATTTTCCTTTACTACCAGCCCTCCCCCAATTGCAGTAAACTAATGGACAACAACTTAGGCTTCTACTTCCAGCTTATATATATTTTACGGACACAGTACATCTGACATTAGTTATCTTGTCTTTGCTTTTAGTCCTACCTTTCAGCAACACTCAATCCCTCCAATCTATCTCTGAACACCATCCAGTTCTTCAGCAACACTCAATCCCTCCCATCTATCTCTGAACACCATCCAGTATTGATTTCTATTTGCCATATATTATTCAACAGTGTTGTGATGTTTCAGAAAAGTTCTGAACTTCTCATAGTTTCAACAGATTGTAAATTAAAGATACAATTTTTTCTTTACCAAGAGTACTTTTGAGCAACACTCCGACGCAGGGTACCATCCCACCTGCAGTCCAGTGGTGTATGGCACCGGGGTATTTAGTAGATGGTACTACCATTTGGATTGTACCCCCACTCTGGAGTCAATGGGAGCCCCATGCCTGCCGACGGTGCAGTATGGATGCTGTGGCCCCTTTTCCTCCACTTGTGGGATACAACTTTGGAACCAGGTGGGGCTGAAGTGACAGCACATTGTTTGGACTACCAGGGAGTCACATTGTTTGGACTACCAGGGAGTCACGTTGTTTGGACTACCAGGGAGTCACATTGTTTGGACTACCAGGGAGTCACATTGTTTGGACTACCAGGGAGTCACAATGTTTGGACTACCAGGGAGTCACATTGTTTGGACTACCAGGGAGTCACATTGTTTGGACTACCAGGGAGTCACGTTGTTTGGACTACCAGGGAGTCACGTTGTTTGGACTACCAGGGAGTCACGTTGTTTGGACTACCAGGGAGTCACGTTGTTTGGACTACCAGGGAGTCACGTTGTTTGGACTACCAGGGAGTCACATTGTTTGGACTACCAGGGAGTCACGTTGTTTGGACTACCAGGGAGTCACATTGTTTGGACTACCAGGGAGTCACAATGTTTGGACTACCAGGGAGTCACGTTGTTTGGACTACCAGGGAGTCACGTTGTTTGGACTACCAGGGAGTCACAATGTTTGGACTACCAGGGAGTCACGTTGTTTGGACTACCAGGGAGTCACAATGTTTGGACTACAAGGGAGTCACACTGCAGGTACGGCTGGTATGGAACAGAATATACAGAGTCTTCTTCGGCATCTTGCAACAGCAGACCAGACCCCGGGCTTCCTCCAGTCAGCAGAGCCATTTCTGACAGGTTACAGTAGAGGACATGGGACAGTCGTATGGAGATCAGCAGCAAGGACACCGCCTCTCCGGTGATGGCACCATTGTCGTACATGACTGAGACCTGGCAGGGATATGTCATGTTCCCAAACTCTGCTGGTCTTCAGGAGTTGGTCCTCAGAGGCCAACTCCTGAAGAGTCCACCCCAGATGTCATTCCCGATCCCCCCCCCCACCCCCACCCCAGTGTGAGAGAGTAACATCTCAGTCTCTACAATACTGTCAGTTTCCCTCAGGCAGTGTGAGAGAGCAACATCTCTGTCTCTACAATACTGTCAGTTTCCCTCAGGCTGTGTGAGAGAGTAACATCTCAGACTCTTCCCAATAACAACTGGACTCACTCATATCTATGGACTTGTGGGTGCCCAAAAATCTTTCCCACTTTCATCCCCATGTGTTCACCTTCCTCAGTATGTTTAAACAGTTCCTGTGTGGTCCTCAGTATGTTTAAATAAAGTTATTGTGTGGTCCTCAGTATGTTTAAATAAAGTTATTGGGTGGTCCTCATAATGTTTAAATAAAGTTATTGGGTGGTCCTCAGTATGTTTAAATAAAGTTATTGGGTGGTCCTCATAATGTTTAAATAAAGTTATTGTGTGGTCCTCAGTATGTTTAAATAAAGTTATTGGGTGGTCCTCATAATGTTTAAATAAAGTTATTGTGTGGTCCTCAGTATGTTTAAATAAAGTTATTGGGTGGTCCTCAGTATGTTTAAATAAAGTTATTGGGTGGTAGGCCTGTCCTGCAGTTAAATGACCAATTCACCATCTAGTGGACCGTCGGTTGGAATGTTATTCATATTATTCATAATTTCATAATTAATAATCATTGTTTAAAAATCCCTGCCTTAAAATCCGATGTTTCTGTGTCAAAGGGTTTTGTAATATTTCAGTCTTCTGCGATGTATATAAAGTGTAACATTAGGATGCAAACGCAAACTGTAATACAGTTCAACTCTATATCTGACATGATACAGGTGTCTTCTTTTTTTCCATAACCATGTGTGTGAAGTGGTTACTTTGTTTAAAAGTAGATTGGTTTAAGAATACCAATAAACACTCTGTGTGAGTGTGTAGATTTGTTTAAGACTACCAAGAAACAATCCGTGTGACCCTGATTTAGCCCACTGTGGTTAAAGGGTAAACACTCTGTATGGCCCTGATTTAGCCCACTGTGGTAAAAGGTTAAACACTCTGTGTGTCCCTGATTTAGTCCACTGTGGTTAAAGGGTAAACACTCTGTGTGAGTGTGTAGATTTGTTTAAGAATACCAATAAACACTCTGTGTGACCCTGATTTAGCCCACTGTGGTAAAAGGTTAAACACTCTGTGTGACCCTGATTTAGCCCACTGTGGTAAAAGGTTAAACACTCTGTGTGACCCTGATTTAGTCCACTGTGGTAAAAGGTTAAACACTCTGTGTGACCCTGATTTAGCCCACTGTGGTTAAAGGGTAAACACTCTGTATGGCCCTGATTTAGCCCACTGTGGTAAAAGGTTAAGCACTCTGTGTGACCCTGATTTAGCCCACTGTATTTAAAGGTTAAACACTCTGTGTGACCCTGATTTAGCCCACTGTGGTAAAAGGTTAAACACTCTGTGTGGCCCTGATTTAGCCCACTGTGGTAAAATGTTAAACACTCTGTGTGACCCTGATTTAGCCCACTGTGGTAAAAGGGTAAACACTCGATGTGACTCTGATTTAGCCCACTGTGGTAAAAGGTTAAACACTCTGTGTGACCCTGATTTAGCCCACTGTATTTAAAGGTTAAACACTCTGTGTGACCCTGATTTAGCCCACTGTGGTAAAAGGTTAAACACTCTGTGTGGCCCTGATTTAGCCCACTGTGGTAAAATGTTAAACACTCTGTGTGACCCTGATTTAGCCCACTGTGGTAAAAGGTTAAACACTCTGTGTGACCCTGATTTAGCCCACTGTGGTAATAGGTTAAACACTCTGTGTGACCCTGATTTATCCCACTGTGGTAAAAGGTTAAACACTCGGTGTGACCCTGATTTAGCCCACTGTGGTAAAAGGTTAAACCCTCTGTGTGACCCTGATTTTGCCCACTGTGGTAAAAGGTTAAACACTCTGTGTGACCCTGATTTAGCCCACTGTGGTAAAAGGTTAAACACTCTGTGTGACCCTGATTTAGTCCACTGTGGTAAAAGGTTAAACACTCTGTGTGACCCTGATTTAGCCCACTGTGGTTAAAAGGTAAACACTCTGTATGGCCCTGATTTAGCCCACTGTGGTAAAAGGTTAAACACTGTGTGACCCTGATTTAGCTCACTGTATTTAAAGGTTAAACACTCTGTGTGACCCTGATTTAGCCCACTGTGGTAAAAGGTTAAACACTCTGTGTGGCCCTGATTTAGCCCAATGTGGTAAAATGTTAAACACTCTGTGTGACCCTGATTTAGCCCACTGTGGTAAAAGGGTAAACACTCGATGTGACTCTGATTTAGCCCACTGTGGTAAAAGGTTAAACACTCTGTGTGACCCTGATTTAGCCCACTGTATTTAAAGGTTAAACACTCTCTGTGACCCTGATTTAGCCCACTGTGGTAAAAGGTTAAACACTCTGTGTGACCCTGATTTAGTCGACTGTGGTAAAAGGTTAAACACTCTGTGTGACCCTGATTTAGCCCACTGTGGTAAAAGGTTAAACACTCTGTGTGACCCTGATTTAGCCCACTGTGGTAAAAGGTTAAACACTCTGTGTGACCCTGATTTAGCCCACTGTGGTAAAAGGTTAAACACTCTGTGTGACCCAGATTTAGCCCACTGCATTTAAATGTTAAAAACTCTGTGTGACCCTGATTTAGCCCACTGTGGTAAAAGGTTAAACACTCTGTGTGGCCCTGATTTAGCCCACTGTGGTAAAATGTTAAACACTTTGTGTGACCCTGATTTAGCCCACTGTGGTAAAAGGTTAAACACTCGATGTGACTCTGATTTAGCCCACTGTGGTAAAAGGTTAAACACTCTGTGTGACCCTGATTTAGCCCACTGTATTTAAAGGTTAAACACTCTGTGTGACCCTGATTTAGCCCACTGTGGTAAAAGGTTAAACACTCTGTGTGGCCCTGATTTAGCCCACTGTGGTAAAATGTTAAACACTCTGTGTGACCCTGATTTAGCCCACTGTGGTAAAAGGTTAAACACTCTGTGTGACCCTGATTTAGCCCACTGTGGTAATAGGTTAAACACTCTGTGTGACCCTGATTTATCCCACTGTGGTAAAAGGTTAAACACTCGGTGTGACCCTGATTTAGCCCACTGTGGTAAAAGGTTAAACCCTCTGTGTGACCCTGATTTTGCCCACTGTGGTAAAAGGTTAAACACTCTGTGTGACCCTGATTTAGCCCACTGTGGTAAAAGGTTAAACACTCTGTGTGACCCTGATTTAGTCCACTGTGGTAAAAGGTTAAACACTCTGTGTGACCCTGATTTAGCCCACTGTGGTTAAAAGGTAAACACTCTGTATGGCCCTGATTTAGCCCACTGTGGTAAAAGGTTAAACACTGTGTGACCCTGATTTAGCTCACTGTATTTAAAGGTTAAACACTCTGTGTGACCCTGATTTAGCCCACTGTGGTAAAAGGTTAAACACTCTGTGTGGCCCTGATTTAGCCCAATGTGGTAAAATGTTAAACACTCTGTGTGACCCTGATTTAGCCCACTGTGGTAAAAGGGTAAACACTCGATGTGACTCTGATTTAGCCCACTGTGGTAAAAGGTTAAACACTCTGTGTGACCCTGATTTAGCCCACTGTATTTAAAGGTTAAACACTCTCTGTGACCCTGATTTAGCCCACTGTGGTAAAAGGTTAAACACTCTGTGTGACCCTGATTTAGTCGACTGTGGTAAAAGGTTAAACACTCTGTGTGACCCTGATTTAGCCCACTGTGGTAAAAGGTTAAACACTCTGTGTGACCCTGATTTAGCCCACTGTGGTAAAAGGTTAAACACTCTGTGTGACCCTGATTTAGCCCACTGTGGTAAAAGGTTAAACACTCTGTGTGACCCAGATTTAGCCCACTGCATTTAAATGTTAAAAACTCTGTGTGACCCTGATTTAGCCCACTGTGGTAAAAGGTTAAACACTCTGTGTGGCCCTGATTTAGCCCACTGTGGTAAAATGTTAAACACTTTGTGTGACCCTGATTTAGCCCACTGTGGTAAAAGGTTAAACACTCTGTGTGACCCTGATTTAGCCCACTGTGGTAATAGGTTAAACACTCTGTGTGACCCTGATTTAGCCCACTGTGGTAAAAGGTTAAACACTCTGTGTGACCCTGATTTAGCCCACTGTGGTAAAAGGTTAAACACTCTGTGTGACCCTGCTTTAGCCCACTGTGGTAAAAGGGTAAACACTCGATGTGACTCTGATTTAGCCCACTGTGGTAAAAGGTTAAACACTCTGTGTGACCCTGATTTAGCCCACTGTATTTAAAGGTTAAACACTCTGTGTGACCCTGATTTAGCCCACTGTGGTAAAAGGTTAAACACTCTGTGTGACCCTGATTTAGTCGACTGTGGTAAAAGGTTAAACACTCTGTGTGACCCTGATTTAGCCCACTGTGGTTAAAGGGTAAACACTCTGTATGGCCCTGAGTTAGCCCACTGTGGTAAAAGGTTAAACACTCTGTGTGGCCCTGATTCAGCCCACTGCATTAAAAGGTTAAACACTCTGTGTGACCCTGATTTAGCCCACTGTGGTAAAAGGTTAAACACTCTGTGTGACCCTGATTTAGCCCACTGTGGTAAAAGGTTAAACACTCTGTGTGACCCTGATTTAGCCCACTGTGGTAAAAGGTTAAACACTCTGTGTGACCCAGATTTAGCCCACTGCATTTAAATGTTAAAAACTCTGTGTGACCCTGATTTAGCCCACTGTGGTAAAAGGTTCAACACTCTGTGTGGCCCTGATTTAGCCCACTGTGGTAAAATGTTAAACACTTTGTGTGACCCTGATTTAGCCCACTGTGGTAAAAGGTTAAACACTCTGTGTGACCCTGATTTAGCCCACTGTGGTAATAAGTTAAACACTCTGTGTGACCCTGATTTAGCCCACTGTGGTAAAAGGTTAAACACTCTGTGTGACCCTGATTAGCCCACTGTGGTAAAAGGTTAAACACTCTGTGTGACCCTGATTTAGCCCACTGTGGTAAAAGGTTAAACACTCGTGTGACCCTGATTTAGCCCACTGTGGTAAAAGGTTAAACACTCTGTGTGACCTGATTTAGCCCACTGTGGTTAAAGGTTAAACACTCTGTGTGACCCTGATTTAGCCCACTGTGGTAAAGGTTAAACACTCTGTGTGACCCTGATTAGCCCACTGTGGTAAAAGGTTAAACACTCTGTGTGACCCTGATTTAGCCACTGTGTAAAAGGTTAAACACTCTGTGTGGACCCTGATTTAGCCCACTGTGGTAAAAGGTTAAACACTCTGTGTGACCCTGATTTAGCCCACTGTGGTAAAAGGTTAAACACTCTGTGTGACCCTGATTTAGCCCACTGTGGTAAAAGGTTAAACACTCTGTGTGGCCCTGATTTAGCCCACTGTGGTAAAAGGTTAAACACTCTGTGTGACCCTGATTTAGCCCACTGTGGTAAAAGGTTAAACACTCTGTGTGACCCTGATTTAGCCCACTGTGGTAAAAGGTTAAACACTCTGTGTGACCCTGATTTAGCCCACTGTGGTAAAAGGTTAAACACTCTGTGTGACCCTGATTTAGCCCACTGTGGTAAAAGTTAAACACTCTGTGTGACCCTGATTTAGCCCACTGTGGTAAAGGGTTAAACACTCTGTGTGACCCTGATTTAGCCCACTGTGGTAAAAGGTTAAACACTCTGTGTGACCCTGATTTAGCCCACTGTTGTAAAAGGTTAAACACTCTGTGTGACCCTGATTTAGCCCACTGTGGTAAAGGTTAAACACTCTGTGTGACCCTGATTTAGCCACTGTGGTAAAAGGTTAAACACTCTGTGTGACCCTGATTTAGCCCACTGTGGTAAAAGGGTAAACACTCGTTGTGACCCTGATTTAGCCACTGTGGTAAAAGGTTAAACACTCTGTGTGACCCTGATTTAGCCCACTGTGGTAAAAGTTAAACACTCTGTGTGACCCTGATTTAGCCCACTGTGGTAAAAGGTTAAACACTCTGTGTGATCCTGATTTAGCCCACTGTGGTAAAAGGTTAAACACTCGGTGTGACCCTGATTTAGCCACTGTGGTAAAAGGTTAAACCCTCTGTGTGACCCTGATTTGCCCACTGTGGTAAAAGGTTAAACACTCTGTGTGACCCTGATTTAGCCACTGTGGTAAAAGGTTAAACACTCTGTGTGACCCTGATTAGCCACTGTGGTAAAAAGGTTAAACACTCTGTGTGACCCTGATTTAGCCCACTGTGGTTAAAAGGTAAACCATCTGATGTGACCTCGATTAGCCCACTGTGGTAAAGGTTAAACACTCTGTGTGACCCTGATTTAGCCCACTGTAAAGGTAAACACTCTGTGTGACCCTGATTTATAGCCCACTGTGGATAAAATGTTATCACTCTGTGTTGACCCCAGATTTTAGCCCACTGTGGTAATAGGTTAAAAACACTGCTGTGTGACCCTGATTTAGCCCCCCACTGTGTAAAAGGGTTAAACACTCGGTGTGACCCTGCTTTAGCCCACTGTGGTATAAAAGGTTAAACACTCTGTGTGACCCTGATTTAGCCCTACTGTGGGTAATAGGTTAAACCACTCTGTGGTGACCCCTGATATTGCCCACTGTGGTAAAAGGTAAACCACTCGAGGTGACCATCGATTTAGTCCCACTGTGGTAAAAGGGTAAACCCTCTGTGTGACCCTGATTTTAGCCCACTTGTGGTATAAAAGGTTTAAACACTCTGTGTGGAACCCCCTGATTTAGCCCACTGTGGTAAAAGGTTAAACACTCTGTGTGACCCTGATTTAGCCCACTGTGGTAAAAGGTTAAACACTCTGTGTGACCCTGATTTAGCCCACTGTGGTAAAAGGTTAAACACTCTGTGTGACCCTGATTAGCCCACTGTGGTAAAAGGTTAAACACTCTGTGTGACCCTGATTTAGCCCACTGTGGTAAAAGGTTAAACACTCTGTGTGACCCTGATTTAGCCCACTGTGGTAAAAGGTTAAACACTCTGTGTGACCCTGATTTAGCCCACTGTGGTAAAAGGTTAAACACTCTGTGTGACCCTGATTAGCCCACTGTGGTAAAAGGTTAAACACTCTGTGTGACCCTGATTTAGCCCACTGTGGTAAAAGGTTAAACACTCTGTGTGACCCTGATTTAGCCCACTGTGGTAAAAGGTTAAACACTCTGTGTGACCCTGATTTAGCCCACTGTGGTAAAAGGTTAAACACTCTGTGTGACCCTGATTTAGCCCACTGTGGTAAAAGGTTAAACACTCTGTGTGACCCTGATTTAGCCCACTGTGGTAAAAGGTTAAACACTCTGTGTGACCCTGATTTAGCCCACTGTGGTAAAGGTTAAACACTCTGTGTGACCCTGATTTAGCCCACTGTGGTAAAAGGTAAACACTCTGTGTGACCCTGATTTAGCCCACTGTGGTAAAAGGTTAAACACTCTGTGTGACCCTGATTTAGCCCACTGTGGTAAAAGGTTAAACACTCTGTGTGACCCTGATTTAGCCCACTGTGGTAAAAGGTTAAACACTCTGTGTGACCCTGATTTAGCCCACTGTGGTAAAGGTTAAACACTCTGTGTGACCCTGATTTAGCCCACTGTGGTAAAAGGTTAAACACTCTGTGTGGCCCTGATTTAGCCCACTGTGGTAAAAGTTAAACACTCTGTGTGACCCTGATTTAGCCCACTGTGGTAAAAGGTTAACACTCTGTGTGACCCTGATTTAGCCCACTGTGGTAAAAGGTTAAACACTCTGTGTGACCCTGATTTAGCCCACTGTGGTAAAGGTTAAACACTCTGTGTGACCCTGATTTAGCCCACTGTGGTAAAAGGGTTAAACACTCTGTGTGACCCTGATTTAGCCCACTGTGGTAAAAGGTTAAACACTCTGTGTGACCCTGATTTAGCCCACTGTGGTAAAAGGTTAAACACTCTGTGTGACCCTGATTTAGCCCACTGTGGTAAAAGGTTAAACACTCTGTGTGACCCTGATTTAGCCCACTGTGGTAAAAGGTTAAACACTCTGTGTGACCCTGATTTAGCCCACTGTGGTAAAAGGTTAAACACTCTGTGTGACCCTGATTTAGCCCACTGTGGTAAAAGGTTAAACACTCTGTGTGGCCCTGATTTAGCCCACTGTGGTAAAAGGTTAAACACTCTGTGTGACCCTGATTTAGCCCACTGTGGTAAAAGGTTAAACACTCTGTGTGACCCTGATTTAGCCCACTGTGGTAAAAGGTTAAACACTCTGTGTGACCCTGATTTAGCCCACTGTGGTAAAGGTTAAACACTCTGTGTGACCCTGATTTAGCCCACTGTGGTAAAGGTTAAACACTCTGTGTGACCCTGATTTAGCCCACTGTGGTAAAATGGTTAAACACTCTGTGTGACCCTGATTTAGCCCACTGTGGTAAAGGTTAAACACTCTGTGTGACCCTGATTTAGCCCACTGTGGTAAAAGGTTAAACACTCTGTGTGACCCTGATTTAGCCCACTGTGGTAAAAGGTTAAACACTCTGTGTGACCCTGATTTAGCCCACTGTGGTAAAGGTTAAACACTCTGTGTGACCCTGATTTAGCCCACTGTGGTAAAAGGTTAAACACTCTGTGTGACCTGATTTAGCCCACTGTGGTAAAAGGTTAAACACTCTGTGTGACCCTGATTTAGCCCACTGTGGTAAAAGGTTAAACACTCTGTGTGACCCTGATTTAGCCCACTGTGGTAAAAGGTTAACACTCTGTGTGACCCTGATTTAGCCCACTGTGGTAAAGGTTAAACACTCTGTGTGACCCTGATTTAGCCCACTGTGTAAAAGGTAAACACTCTGTGTGACCCTGATTTAGCCCACTGTGGTAAAAGGTTAAACACTCTGTGTGACCTGATTTAGCCCACTGTGGTAAAAGGTTAAACACTCTGTGTGACCCTGATTTAGCCCACTGTGGTAAAAGGTTAAACACTCTGTGTGGCCCTGATTTAGCCCACTGTGGTAAAAGGTTAAACACTCTGTGTGACCCTGATTTAGCCCACTGTGGTAAAATGTTAAACACTCTGTGTGACCCTGATTTAGCCCACTGTGGTTAAAAGGTTAAACACTCTGTGTGGACCCTGATTTAGCCCACTGTGGTTAAAGGGTTAAACACTCTGTTGGCCCTGATTTAGCCCACTGTGGTAAAAGGTAAACACTCTGTGTGGCCCTGATTCAGCCCACTGCATGTAAAAGGTTAAACACTCTGTGTGACCCTGATTTAGCCCACTGTGGTAAAAGGTTAAACACTCTGTGTGACCCTGATTTAGCCCACTGTGGTAAAAGGTTAACACTCTGTGTGACCTGATTTAGCCCCACTGTGGTAAAAGGTTAAACACTCGTGTGACCCTGATTTAGCCCACTGTGTAAAAGGTTAAAAACTCTGTGTGACCCTGATTTAGCCCACTGTGGTAAAAGGTTAAAACTCTGTGTGACCCTGATTTAGCCCACTGTGGTAAAAGGTTAAACACTCTGTGTGACCCTGATTTAGCCCACTGTGGTAAAGGTTAAACACTCTGTGTGACCCTGATTTAGCCCACTGTGGTAAAAGGTTAAACACTCTGTGTGACCCTGATTTAGCCCCACTGTGGTAAAAGGTTAAACACTCTGTGTGACCCTGATTTAGCCCACTGTGTAAAGGTTAAACACTCTGTGTGACCCTGATTTAGCCCACTGTGGTAAAAGGTTAAACACTCTGTGTGACCCTGATTTAGCCCACTGTGGTAAAAGGTTAAACACTCTGTGTGACCCTGATTTAGCCCACTGTGGTAAAAGGTTAAACACTCTGTGTGACCCTGATTTAGCCCACTGTGTAAAAGGTTAAACACTCTGTGTGACCCTGATTTAGCCCACTGTGGTAAAAGGTTAAACACTCTGTGTGGCCCTGATTTAGCCCACTGTGGTAAAATGTTAAACACTCTGTGTGACCTGATTTAGCCCACTGTGGTAAAAGGTTAAACACTCTGTGTGGACCCTGATTTAGCCACTGTTAAAAAGGTTAAACACTCTGTGTGACCCTGATTTAGCCCACTGTGGTAAAAGGTTAAACACTCTGTGTGACCCTGATTTAGCCCACTGTGGTAAAAGGTTAAACACTCTGTGTGACCCTGATTTAGCCCACTGTGGTAAAAGGTTAAACACTCTGTGTGACCCTGATTTAGCCCACTGTGGTAAAAGGTTAAACACTCTGTGTGACCCTGATTTAGCCCACTGTGGTAAAAGGTTAAACACTCTGTGTGACCCTGATTTAGCCCACTGTGGTAAAGGTTAAACACTCTGTGTGACCCTGATTTAGCCCACTGTGGTAAAAGGTTAAACACTCTGTGTGACCCTGATTTAGCCCACTGTGGTAAAAGGTTAAACACTCTGTGTGACCCTGATTTAGCCCACTGTGTAAAAGGTTAAACACTCTGTGTGACCCTGATTTAGCCCACTGTGGTAAAAGGTTAAACACTCTGTGTGACCCTGATTTAGCCCACTGTGGTAAAAGGTTAAACACTCTGTGTGACCCTGATTTAGCCCACTGTGGTAAAAGGTTAAACACTCTGTGTGACCCTGATTTAGCCCACTGTGGTAAAAGGTTAAACACTCTGTGTGACCCTGATTTAGCCCACTGTGGTAAAAGGTTAAACACTCTGTGTGACCCTGATTTAGCCCACTGTGGTAAAAGGTTAAACACTCTGTGTGACCCTGATTTAGCCCACTGGTAAAAGGTTTAAACACTCTGTGTGGCCCTGATTTAGCCCACTGCGGTAAAAGGTTAAACACTCTGTGTGACCCTGATTTAGCCCACTGTGGTAAAAGGTTAAACACTCTGTGTGACCCTGATTTAGCCCACTGTGGTAAAAGGTTAAACACTCTGTGTGACCCTGATTTAGCCCACTGTGGTAAAGGTTAACACTCTGGTGACCCTGATTTAGCCCACTGGTGGTAAAAGGTAAACACTCTGTGTGACCCTGATTTAGCCACTGTTGGTAAAAGGTTAAACACTCGGTGTGACCCTGATTTAGCCCACTGTGGTAAAAGGTTAAACACTCTGTGTGACCCTGATTTAGCCACTGTGGTTAAAAGGTTAAACACTCTGTGTGACCCTGATTTAGCCCACTGTGGTAAAAGGTTAAACACTCTGTGTGACCCTGATTTAGCCCACTGTGGTAAAGGTTAAACACTCTGTGTGACCCTGATTTAGCCCACTGTGGTAAAGGTTAAACACTCTGTGTGACCCTGATTTAGCCCACTGTGGTAAAAGGTTAAACACTCGGTGTGACCCTGATTTAGCCCACTGTGGTAAAGGTTAAACACTCTGTGTGACCCTGATTTAGCCCACTGTGGTAAAAGGTTAAACACTCTGTGTGACCCTGATTTAGCCCACTGTGGTAAAATGTTAAACACTCTGTGTGACCCTGATTTAGCCCACTGTGGTAAAAGGTTAAACACTCTGTGTGACCCTGATTTAGCCCACTGTGGTAAAAGGTTAAACACTCTGTGTGACCCTGATTTAGCCCACTGTGGTAAAAGGTAACACTCTGTGTGACCCTGATTTAGCCCACTGTGGTAAAAAGGTTAAACACTCTGTGTGACCCTGATTTAGCCCACTGTGGTAAAAGGTAAACACTCTGTGGTGACCCTGATTTAGCCCACTGTGGTAAAAGGTTAAACACTCTGTGTGACCCTGATTTAGCCCACTGTGGTAAAAGGTTAAACACTCTGTGTGACCCTGATTTAGCCCACTGTGGTAAAAGGTTAAACACTCTGTGTGACCCTGATTTAGCCCACTGTGGTAAAAGGTTAAACACTCTGTGTGACCCTGATTTAGCCCACTGTGGTAAAAGGTTAAACACTCTGTGTGACCCTGATTTAGCCCACTGTGGTAAAAGGTTAAACACTCTGTGTGACCCTGATTTAGCCCACTGTGGTAAAAGGTTAAACACTCTGTGTGACCCTGATTTAGCCCACTGTGGTAAAAGGTTAAACACTCTGTGTGACCCTGATTTAGCCCACTGTGGTAAAAGGTTAAACACTCTGTGTGACCCTGATTTAGCCCACTGTGGTAAAAGGTTAAACACTCTGTGTGACCCTGATTTAGCCCACTGTGGTAAAAGGTTAAACACTCTGTGTGACCCTGATTTAGCCCACTGTGGTAAAAGGTTAAACACTCTGTGTGACCCTGATTTAGCCCACTGTGGTAAAAGGTTAAACACTCTGTGTGACCCTGATTTAGCCCACTGTGGTAAAAGTTAAACACTCTGTGTGACCCTGATTTAGCCCACTGTGGTAAAAGGTTAAACACTCTGTGTGACCCTGATTTAGCCCACTGTGGTAAAAGGTTAAACACTCTGTGTGACCCTGATTTAGCCCACTGTTGGTAAAAGGTTAAACACTCTGTGTGACCCTGATTTAGCCCACTGTGGTAAAAGGTTAAACACTCTGTGTGACCCTGATTTAGCCCACTGTGGTAAAAGGTTAAACACTCTGTGTGACCCTGATTTAGCCCACTGTGTTAAAAGGTTAAACACTCGTGTGACCCTGATTTAGCCCACTGTGGTAAAAGGTTAAACACTCTGTGTGACCCTGATTTAGCCCACTGTTGGTAAAGGTTAAACACTCTGTGTGACCCTGATTTAGCCCACTGTGGTAAAAGGTAAACACTCTGTGTGCCCTGATTTAGCCCACTGTGGTAAAAGGTTAAACACTCTGTGTGACCCTGATTTAGCCCACTGTGGTAAAAGGTTAAACACTCTGTGTGACCCTGATTTAGCCCACTGTGGTAAAAGGTTAAACACTCTGTGTGGCCCTGATTTAGCCCACTGTAAGGTAAAGGTTAAACACTCTGTGGTGACCCTGATTTAGCCCACTGCATTAAAGGTTAAACACTCTGTGTGACCCTGATTAGCCACTGTGGTAAAAGGTAAACACTCTGTGTGACCCTGATTTAGCCCACTGTGGTAAAAGGTTAAACACTCTGTGTGACCCTGATTTAGCCCACTGTGTTAAAGGTTAAACACTCTGTGTGACCCTGATTTAGCCCACTGTGGTAAAAGGTTAAACACTCTGTGTGACCCTGATTTAGCCCACTGTGGTAAAAGGTTAAACACTCTGTGTGACCCTGATTTAGCCCACTGTGGTAAAAGGTTAAACACTCTGTGTGGACCCTGATTTAGCCCACTGTGGTAAAAGGTTAAACACTCTGTGTGACCCTGATTTAGCCCACTGTGGTTAAAGGTTAAACACTCTGTGTGACCCTGATTTAGCCCACTGTGGTAAAAGGTTAAACACTCTGTGTGACCCCTGATTTAGCCCACTGTGTAAAAGGTTAAACACTCTGTGTGACCCTGATTTAGCCCACTGTGGTAAAAGGTTAAACACTCTGTGTGACCCTGATTTAGCCCACTGTGGTAAAGGTTAAACACTCTGTGTGACCCTGATTTAGCCCACTGTGGTAAAGGTTAAACACTCTGTGTGACCCTGATTTAGCCCACTGTGGTAAAAGGTTAAACACTCTGTGTGGCCCTGATTTTAGCCCCACTGTGGTAAAATGTTAAACACTCTGTGTGACCCTGATTTAGCCCACTGTGGGTAAAAGGTTAAACACTTCGTGTGACCCTGATTTAGCCCACTGTGGTAAAAGGTTAAACACTCTGTGTGACCCTGATTTAGCCCACTGTGGTTAAAGGGTAAACACTCTGTGTGGACCCTGATTAGCCCACTGTGGTAAAAAGGGTAAACACTCTGTGTGGCCCTGATTAGCCCACTGTGGTAAAAGGTTAAACACTCTGTGTGGCCCTGATTTAGCCCACTGTGGTAAAATGTTAAACACTCTGTGTGACCCTGATTTAGCCCACTGTTGGTAAAAGGTTAAACACTCTGTGTGACCCTGATTTAGCCCACTGGTTAAAAGGTTAAACACTCTGTGTGACCCTGATTTAGCCCACTGTGGTAAAAGGTTAAACACTCTGTGTGACCCTGATTTAGCCACTGTGGTAAAAGGTTAAACCCTCTGTGTGACCCTGATTTAGCCCACTGTTGGTAAAAGGTTAAACACTCTGTGTGACCCTGATTTAGCCCACTGTGGTAAAGGTTAAACACTCTGTGTGACCCTGATTTAGCCCACTGTGGTAAAAGGTTAAACACTCTGTGTGACCCTGATTTAGCCCACTGTTGTAAAGGTTAAACACTCTGTGTGACCCTGATTTAGCCCACTGTGGTAAAAGGTAAACACTCTGTGTGACCCTGATTTAGCCACTGTGGTAAAAGGTTAAACACTCTGTGTGGCCCTGATTTAGCCCACTGCATTAAAGGTTAAACACTCTGTGTGACCCTGATTTAGCCCACTGTGTAAAAGGTTAAACACTCTGTGTGACCCTGATTTAGCCCACTGTGGTAAAAGGGTAACACTCTGTGTGACCCTGATTTAGCCCACTGTGGTAAAGGTTAAACACTCTGT
Organism: Oncorhynchus kisutch; assembly: GCF_002021735.2. Taxonomy (NCBI): domain Eukaryota; kingdom Metazoa; phylum Chordata; class Actinopteri; order Salmoniformes; family Salmonidae; genus Oncorhynchus; species Oncorhynchus kisutch. Next base: position 88,532,606 of record NC_034184.2, read on the forward strand.
GTGACCCTGATTTAGCCACTGTGGTAAAGGTTAAACACTCTGTGTGACCCTGATTTAGCCCACTGTGGTAAAAGGTTAAACACTCTGTGTGACCCTGATTTAGCCCACTGTGGTAAAAGGTTAAACACTCTGTGTGACCCTGATTTAGCCCACTGTGGTAAAAGGTTAAACACTCTGTGTGACCCTGATTTAGCCCACTGTGGTAAAAGGTTAAACACTCTGTGTGACCCTGATTTAGCCCACTGTGGTAAAAGGTTAAACACTCGTGTGACCCTGATTTAGCCCACTGTGGTAAAAGGTTAAACACTCTGTGTGACCCTGATTTAGCCCACTGTGGTAAAAGGTTAAACACTCTGTGTGACCCTGATTTAGCCCACTGTGGTAAAGGTTAACACTCTGTGTGACCCTGATTTAGCCCACTGTGGTAAAAGGTTAAACACTCTGTGTGACCCTGATTTAGCCCACTGTGGTAAAAGGTTAAACACTCTGTGTGACCCTGATTTAGCCCACTGTGGTAAAAGGTTAAACACTCTGTGTGACCCTGATTTAGCCCACTGTGGTAAAAGGTTAAACACTCTGTGTGACCCTGATTTAGCCCACTGTGGTAAAAGGTTAAACACTCTGTGTGACCCTGATTTAGCCCACTGTGGTAAAAGGTTAAACACTCTGTGTGACCCTGATTTAGCCCACTGTGGTAAAAGGTTAAACACTCTGTGTGACCCTGATTTAGCCCACTGTGGTAAAAGGTTAAACACTCTGTGTGACCCTGATTTAGCCCACTGTGGTAAAAGGTTAAACACTCTGTGTGACCCTGATTTAGCCCACTGTGGTAAAAGGTTAAACACTCTGTGTGACCCTGATTTAGCCCACTGTGGTAAAAGGTTAAACACTCTGTGTGACCCTGATTTAGCCCACTGTGGTAAAAGGTTAAACACTCTGTGTGACCCTGATTTAGCCCACTGTGGTAAAAGGTTAAACACTCTGTGTGACCCTGATTTAGCCCACTGTGGTAAAAGGTTAAACACTCTGTGTGACCCTGATTTAGCCCACTGTGGTAAAAGGGTTAAACACTCTGTGTGACCCTGATTTAGCCCACTGTGGTTAAAGGTAAACACTCTGTGTGACCCTGATTTAGCCCACTGTGGTAAAAGGTTAAACACTCTGTGTGGCCCTGATTTAGCCCACTGTGTAAAAGGTTAAACACTCTGTGTGACCCTGATTTAGCCCACTGTGGTAAAGGTAAACACTCTGTGTGACCCTGATTTAGCCCACTGTGGTAAAAGGTTAAACACTCTGTGTGACCCTGATTTAGCCCACTGTGGTAAAAGGTTAAACACTCTGTGTGGACCCTGATTTAGCCCACTGTGGTAAAAGGTTAAACACTCTGTGTGACCCTGATTTAGCCCACTGTGGTAAAGGTTAAACACTCTGTGTGACCCTGATTTAGCCCACTGTGGTAAAAGGTTTAAACACTCTGTGTGACCCTGATTTAGCCCACTGTGGTAAAGGTTAAACACTCTGTGTGACCCTGATTTAGCCCACTGTGGTAAAAGGTTAAACACTCTGTGTGACCCTGATTTAGCCCACTGTGGTAAAAGGTTAAACACTCTGTGTGACCCTGATTTAGCCCACTGTGTTAAAGGTTAAACACTCTGTGTGCCCTGATTTAGCCCACTGTGGTAAAAGGTTAAACACTCTGTGTGACCCTGATTTAGCCCACTGTGGTAAAAGGTTAAACACTCTGTGTGACCCTGATTTAGCCCACTGTGTAAAAGGTTAAACACTCTGTGTGACCCTGATTTAGCCCACTGTGGTAAAAGGTTAAACACTCTGTGTGGCCCTGATTTAGCCCACTGTGGTAAAAGGTTAAACACTCTGTGTGACCCTGATTTAGCCCACTGTGGTAAAAGGTTAAACACTCTGTGTGACCCTGATTTAGCCCACTGTAGTTAAAGGTTAAACACTCTGTGTGACCCCTGATTTAGCCCACTGTGGTAAAGGTTAAACACTCTGTGTGACCCTGATTTAGCCCACTTGGTAAAGGTTAAACACTCTGTGTGACCCTGATTTAGCCCACTGTGGTAAAAGGTTAAACACTCTGTGTGACCCTGATTTAGCCCACTGTGGTAAAAGGTTAAACACTCTGTGTGGCCCTGATTTAGCCCACTGCTGGTTAAAATGTTAAACACTCTGTGTGACCCTGATTTAGCCCACTGTGGTAAAAGGTTAAACACTCTGTGTGACCCTGATTTAGCCCACTGTGGTAAAGGTTAAACACTCTGTGTGACCCTGATTTAGCCCACTGTGGTAAAAGGTTAAACACTCTGTGTGACCCTGATTTAGCCCACTGTGGTAAAAGGTTAAAACACTCTGTGTGACCCTGATTTAGCCCATGTGGGTAAAGGTTAAACACTCTGTGTGACCCTGATTTAGTCCACTGTGGTAAAAAGGTTAAACACTCTGTGTGACCCTGATTTAGCCCACTGTGTTAAAGGTTAAACACTCTGTGTGACCCTGATTTAGCCCACGGGGTTAAAGTGTAAACACTCTGTGTGACCTGATTTAGCCCACTGTGGTAAAAGGTTAACACTCTGTGTGACCTGATTTAGCCCACTGTGGTAAAAGGTTAAACTGGGGGGAACTCTGTGTGACCCTGATTTAGCCCACTGTGGTAAAAGGTTAAACACTCTGTGTGACCCTGATTTAGCCACTGTGGGTAAAGGTTAAAACACTCTGGTTGACCCTGATTTAAGCCCACTGTGGTAAAAGGTAAACACTCTGTGTGACCCTGATTTAGCCCACTGTTGTAAAAGGTTAAACACTCTGTGTGACCCTGATTTAGCCCACTGTTGTAAAAGGTTAAAACACTCTGTGTGACCCTGATTTAGCCCACTGTGGTAAAAGGTTAAACACTCTGTGTGGCCCTGATTAGCCCACTGTGGTAAAAGGTTAAACACTCTGTGTGACCCTGATTTAGCCCACTGTGTAAAAGGTTAAACACTCTGTGTGACCCTGATTTAGCCCACTGTGGTAAAGGTTAAACACCTTGTGTGACCCTGATTTAGCCCACTGATGGTAAAATGTTAAACACTCTGTGTGACCCTGATTTAGCCCACTGTGGTAAAAGGGTAAACCCTCTATTGTGACCCTGATTTAGCCCACTGTGGTAAAAGGTTAAACACTCTGTGTGACCCTGATTTAGCCCACTGTGGTTAAAGGTTAAACACTCTGTGTGGCCCTGATTTAGCCCACTGGCATTAAAAGGTTAAACACTCTGTGTGACCCTGATTTAGCCCACTGTGGTAAAGGTTAAACACTCTGTGTGACCCTGATTTAGCCCACTGTGGTAAAAGGTTAAACACTCTGTGTGACCCTGATTTAGCCCACTGTGGTAAAAGGTTAAACACTCTGTGTGACCCTGATTTAGCCCACTGTGGTAAAAGGTTAAACACTCTGTGTGACCCTGATTTAGCCCACTGTGGTAAAAGGTTAAACACTCTGTGTGACCCTGATTTAGCCCACTGTGGTAAAAGGTTAAACACTCTGTGTGACCCTGATTTAGCCCACTGTGGTAAAAGGTTAAACACTCTGTGTGACCCTGATTTAGCCCACTGTGGTAAAAGGTTAAACACTCTGTGTGACCCTGATTTAGCCCACTGTGGTAAAAGGTTAAACACTCTGTGTGACCCTGATTTAGCCCACTGTGGTAAAGGTTAAACACTCTGTGTGACCCTGATTTAGCCCACTGTGGTAAAAGGTTAAACACTCTGTGTGACCCTGATTTAGCCCACTGTGGTAAAAGGTTAAACACTCTTGTTGGACCCTGATTTAGCCCACTGTGTAAAAGGTTAAACACTCTGTGTGACCCTGATTTAGCCCACTGTGGTAATAAGGTTAAACACTCTGTGTGACCCTGATTTAGCCCACTGTGGTAAAAGGTTAAACACTCTGTGTGACCCTGATTTAGCCCACTGTGGTAAAAGGTTAAACACTCTGTGTGACCCTGATTTAGCCCACTGTGGTAAAAGGGTAAACACTCGTGTGACCCTGATTTAGCCCACTGTGGTAAAAGGTTAAACACTCTGTGTGACCCTGATTTAGCCCACTGTGGTTAAAGGTTAAACACTCTGTGTGACCCTGATTTAGCCCACTGTGGTAAAGGTTAAACACTCTGTGTGACCCTGATTTAGCCCACTGTGGTAAAAGGTTAAACACTCTGTGTGACCCTGATTTAGCCCACTGTGGTAAAAGGTTAAACACTCTGTGTGACCCTGATTTAGCCCACTGTGGTAAAAGGTTAAACACTCTGTGTGACCCTGATTTAGCCCACTGTGGTAAAAGGTTAAACACTCTGTGTGACCCTGATTTAGCCCACTGTGGTAAAAGGTTAAACACTCTGTGTGACCCTGATTTAGCCCACTGTGGTAAAAGGTTAAACACTCTGTGTGACCCTGATTTAGCCCACTGTGGTAAAGGGTAAACACTCTGTGTGACCCTGATTTAGCCCACTGTGGTAAAAGGTTAAACACTCTGTGTGACCCTGATTTAGCCCACTGTGGTTAAAGGTTAAACACTCTGTGTGACCCTGATTTAGCCCACTGTGGTAAAAGGTTAAACACTCTGTGTGACCCTGATTTAGCCCACTGTGGTAAAAGGTTAAACACTCTGTGTGACCCTGATTTAGCCCACTGTGGTAAAAGGTTAAACACTCTGTGTGACCCTGATTTAGCCCACTGTGGTAAAAGGTTAAACACTCTGTGTGACCCTGATTTAGCCCACTGTGGTAAAAGGTTAAACACTCTGTGTGACCCTGATTTAGCCCACTGTGGTAAAAGGTTAAACACTCTGTGTGGCCCTGATTAGCCCACTGTGGTAAATGTAAACACTCTGTGTGACCCTGATTTAGCCCACTGTGGTAAAAGGTTAAACACTCTTGTGACCCTGATTTAGTCCCACTGCTGGTAAAAGGTTAAACACTCTGTGTGACCCTGATTTAGCCCACTGTGGTAAAAGGTTAAACACTCTGTGTGACCCTGATTTAGCCCACTGTGGTAAAAGGTAAACACTCTGTGGACCCTGATTTAGCCCACTGTGGTAAAAGGTTAAACACTCTGTGTGACCCTGATTTAGCCCACTGTGGTAAAAGGTTAAACACTCTGTGTGACCCTGATTTAGCCCACTGTGGAATAGGTTAAACACTCTGTGTGACCCTGATTTAGCCCACTGTGTTAAAAGGTTAAACACTCTGTGTGACCCTGATTTAGCCCACTGTGGTAAAAGGTTAAACACTCTGTGTGGCCCTGATTTAGCCCACTGCATTAAAGGTTAAACACTCTGTGTGACCCTGATTTAGCCCACTGTGGTAAAAGGTTAAACACTCTGTGTGGACCCTGATTTAGCCCACTGTGGTAAAGGTTAACACTCTGTGTGACCCTGATTTAGCCCACTGTGGTAAAAGGTAAACACTCTGTGTGACCCTGATTTAGCCCACTGTGGTAAAGGTTAAACACTCTGTGTGACCCTGATTTAGCCCACTGTGTTAAAAGGTTAACACTCTGTGTGACCCTGATTTAGCCCCCACTGTGGTAAAATGTTAAACACTCTGTGTGACCCTGATTTAGCCCACTGTGTTAAAATGTTAAACACTCTGTGTGACCCTGATTTAGCCCACTGTGGTAAAAGGTTAAACACTCTGTGTGACCCTGATTTAGCCCACTGTTGTAAAGGTTAACACTCTGTGTGACCCTGATTTAGCCCACTGTGGTAAAAGGTTAAACACTCTGTTGTGACCCTGATTTAGCCCACTGTGGTAAAAGGTTAAACACTCTGTGTGACCCTGATTTAGCCCACTGTGGTAAAAGGTTAAACACTCTGTGTGACCCTGATTTAGCCCACTGTGGTAAAAGGTTAAACACTCTGTGTGACCCTGATTTAGCCCACTGTGGTAAAAGGTTAAACACTCTGTGTGACCCTGATTTAGCCCACTGTGGTAAAGGTTAAACACTCTGTGTGACCCTGATTTAGCCCACTGTGGTAAAAGGTTAAACACTCTGTGTGACCCTGATTTAGCCCACTGTGGTAAAAGGTTAAACACTCTGTGTGACCCTGATTTAGCCCACTGTGGTAAAAGGTTAAACACTCTGTGTGACCCTGATTTAGCCCACTGTGGTAAAAGGTTAAACACTCTGTGTGACCCTGATTTAGCCCACTGTGGTAAAAGGTTAAACACTCTGTGTGACCCTGATTTAGCCCACTGTGGTAAAAGGTTAAACACTCTGTGTGACCCTGATTTAGCCCACTGTGGTAAAAGGTTAAACACTCTGTGTGACCCTGATTTAGCCCACTGTGGTAAAAGGTTAAACACTCTGTGTGACCCTGATTTAGCCCACTGTGGTAAAAGGTTAAACACTCTGTGTGACCCTGATTTAGCCCACTGTGGTAAAAGGTTAAACACTCTGTGTGACCCTGATTTAGCCCACTGTGGTAAAAGGTTAAACACTCTGTGTGACCCTGATTTAGCCCACTGTGGTAAAAGGTTAAACACTCTGTGTGACCCTGATTTAGCCCACTGTGGTAAAAGGTTAAACACTCTGTGTGACCCTGATTTAGCCCACTGTGGTAAAAGGTTAAACACTCTGTGTGACCCTGATTTAGCCCACTGTGGTAAAAGGTTAAACACTCTGTGTGACCCTGATTTAGCCCACTGTGGTAAAAGGTTAAACACTCTGTGTGACCCTGATTTAGCCCACTGTGGTAAAAGGTTAAACACTCTGTGTGACCCTGATTTAGCCCACTGTGGTAAAGGTTAAACACTCTGTGTGACCCTGATTTAGCCCACTGTGGTAAAAGGTTAAACACTCTGTGTGACCCTGATTTAGCCCACTGTTGGTAAAAGGTTAAACAACTCTGTGTGACCCTGATTTAGCCCACTGTGGTAAAAGGTTAAACACTCTGTGTGACCCTGATTTAGCCCACTGTGGTAAAGGTTAAACACTCTGTGTGACCCTGATTTAGCCCACTGCTGTAAAGTTAAACACGTCTGTTGGCCCTGATTCAGCCCACTGCATGGTAAAGGTTAAACACTCTGTGTGACCCTGATTTTAGCCCACTGTTGTAAAAGGTTAAACACTCTGTGTGACCCTGATTTAGCCCACTGTTGGGTAAAAGGTTAAACACTCTGTGTGACCCTGATTTAGCCCACTGTGGTAAAAGGTTAAACACTCTGTGTGACCCTGATTTAGCCCACTGTGGTAAAGGTTAACACTCTGTGTGACCCTGATTTAGCCCACTGTGGTAAAAGGTTAAACACTCTGTGTGACCCTGATTTAGCCCACTGTGGTAAAAGGTTAAACACTCTGTGTGACCCTGATTTAGCCCACTGTGGTAAAAGTTAAACACTCTGTGTGACCCTGATTTAGCCCACTGTGGTAAAAGGTTAAACACTCTGTGTGACCTGATTTAGCCCACTGTGGTAAAAGGTTAAACACTCTGTGTGACCCTGATTTAGCCCACTGTGGTAAAAGGTTAAACACTCTGTGGCCCTGATTTAGCCCACTGTGGTAAAAGGTTAAACACTCTGTGTGACCCTGATTTAGCCCACTGTGGTAAAAGTTAAACACTCTGTGTGGCCCTGATTTAGCCCACTGTGGTAAAAGGTTAAACACTCTGTGTGACCCTGATTTAGCCCACTGTGGTAAAAGGTTAAACACTCTGTGTGACCCTGATTTAGCCCACTGTGGTAAAAGGTTAACACACTCTGTGTGCCCTGATTTAGCCACTGTGGTAAAAGGTTAACACTCTGTGTGACCCTGATTTAGCCCACTGTGGTAAAAGGGTAAACACTCTGTGTGACC